>NC_041234.1:34851406-34852099 GCF_002837175.3 Physeter macrocephalus | reverse complement strand
TTTGCAGATGACATGATACTATACATAGAGAATCCTAAAGATGCTACCAGAAAACTACTAGAGCTAATCAATGAATTTGGTAAAGTAGCAGGATACAAAATTAATGCACAGAAATCTCTGGCATTCCTATACAGTAATGATGAAAAATCTGAAAGTGAAATTAAGAAAACACTCCCATTTACCATTGCAACAAAAGAATAAAATATCTAGGAACAAACCTACCTAAGGAGACAAAAGACTTGTATGCAGAAAATTATAAGACAGTGTTGAAAGGAATTAAAGATGTTACAAACAGATGGAGAGATATACCATGTTCTTGTCTTGGAAGAATCAACATAAAAATAAACTCAAAATGAGTTAAAGACCTAAATGTAAGGCCAGACACTATCAAACTCTTAGAGGAAAACATAGACAGAACACTCTATGACATAAATCACAGCAAGATCCTTTTTGATGCACTTCTTAGAGAAATGGAAATAAAAACAAAAATAAACAAATGGGATCTAATGAAACTTAAAAGCTTTTGCACAACAAAGAAACCATAAACAAGACGAGAAGACAACCCTCAGAATGGGAGAAAATATTTGCAAATGAAGCAACTGACAAAGGATTACTCTCCAAAATTTACAAGCAGCTCATGCAGCTCAATACCAAAAAAGCAAACAGCCCAATCCAAAAATGGGCAGAAGAACT
>NC_041234.1:34841474-34850810 GCF_002837175.3 Physeter macrocephalus | reverse complement strand
GTGTATGGACATAGAGTCTGTCATACAGAGTGAAGTAAATCAGAAAGAGAAAAACAAATACCATATGCTAACACATATATATGGAATCTAAAATCAAAAGGTCATGAAGAACCTAGGGGCATATGAGAATAAAGATGCAGACCTACTAGAGAATGGACTTGAGGATATGGGGAGGGGGTAGGGTAAGCTGGGACAAAGTGAGAGAGTGGCATGGACATATATACACTACCAAACGTAAAACAGATAGCTAGTGGGAAGCAGCCGCATAGCACAGGGAGATCAGCTTGGTGCTTTGTGACCACATAGAGGGGTGGGACAGGGAGGGTGGGAGGAAGGGAGATGCAAGAGGGAAGAGATATGGGGATATATGTATATGTATAACTGATTCACTTTGTTATAAAGCAGAAACTAACACACCAGTGTAAAGCAATTATACTCCAAAAAAATGTTAAAAGAATAAAATAAAGATAATACACCTAACTTTCAGAGGTGAAGAAAGGATCAGATAAGATAATTCATTAAACATTTTTAGTTTTGTGACTATAAAATAAGTAATCCATTAAAAAAAAACTTTCTGTTATAAAAAAATAAATAAAGTGGCAGAGCCCGGTGGGGGGGGAGAATTAATATTTTTTAAATGACCATACTACCCAAGATGATCTACAGATTTGATGCCATCCTTATCAAAGTACCAATGAAATATTTCACTGAACTGGAACAAAGCATCCTACAATTTGTATGGCATCACACACACACTAAATCCCAAGTATCCAAAACAGTCTGAGAAAGAAGAAAAAGCTGGAGGTATCATGCTCCCTGATTTCAAAATATACTAAAAATCTACACTAATCAAAACAGTATGGTACTGGCACAGAAACAGACACATATATCAATGGAACAGAATAGGAGCCCAGAAATAAACCCACATTTATATGGTTAATTAATCTATGACAAAGGAGGCACAAATATTCAATATGAGAAAGACAGCATCTTCAATAAATGATGGTGGAAAAACTAAATAGCCATATGCCAAAAAAAATCAAACTGGACTACTTTTTCATACCTTGTAAAAAGTAAATTCAAATGGATTAAAGACTTAAATGTAACACTTGAAACCATAAAATTCATAGAAGAATCACAGGCAATACATTCTCTGACATTAATCTTAGCAACGTGCTTTTGGATAGGTCTCCTCAGGCAAGGGAAATAAAATGGGACTACATCAAAATAAAAAGCTTTTGCACAGCAAAGGAAACTATCAACAAAATGAAATGAGAGATGATATTTGCAAATGATATATCCAACAAGAGTTTAATATGCAAAATATGAAAAGAACTCATACAACACAACATCAAAAAAACAAACAACCCAAGTAAAAAATGGGTATAGGGCTCTTTTCGTGCCTAGTGCAGCCATGGCTCATGGTCCCAAGAAGCACCTGAAGCATGTAGCAGCTCCAAAGCATTGAATGCTGGATAAACTGACTGGTGTGTTTGCTCCTCGTCCATCTACCGGTCCCCACAAGCTAAGAGAATGTCACCTCCTAATCATTTTCCTAAGGAACAGACTTAAGTATGCCCTAACAGGAGATGAAATAAAGAAGATCTGCATGCAGTGTTTCATTTGGATTGATGGCAAGGTCCGCACTGATATAACCTACTACTGGTTTTATGGATGTCATCAGCATTGAAAAGACTGGAGAGAATTTTCGTCTGATCTATGGCACCAAGAGTCGCTTTGCTGTTCATTGTATTAC
Organism: Physeter macrocephalus; assembly: GCF_002837175.3. Classification (NCBI taxonomy): domain Eukaryota; kingdom Metazoa; phylum Chordata; class Mammalia; order Artiodactyla; family Physeteridae; genus Physeter; species Physeter macrocephalus. Next base: position 34,849,054 of record NC_041234.1, on the reverse strand, counting down.
ACCTGAGGAGGCCAAGTATAAGTTGTGCAAAATGAGAAAGATCTTTGTGCGGACAAAAGGAATCCCTCATCTGGTGACCCATGATGCTCCCACCATCCACTACCCTGATCCCCTCATCAAGGTGAATAACACCATTCAAATTGATTTGGAGACTGGCAAGATTGCTGATTTCATCAAATTTGACACTGGTAACCTGTGCATGGTGACTGGAGGTGCTAACCTGGGAAGAATTGGTGTGATCACTAACCGGGAGAGACATCCTGGTTCTTTTGATGTAGTTCGTGTGAAAGATGCCAGTGGCAAGAGCTTTGCCACCCGGCTCTCCAACATTTTCATTATTGGCAAAGGCAAAAAACCATGGATCTCTCTTCCTCATAGAAAGGGTATCCGCCTTACCATTGCTGAGGAGAGAGACAAGAGACTGGTGGCCAAACACAGCAGTGGATAAAATGATCTCTAAGCGACATGATTGGAAAAGTCTTTGTACTTAAATATAATACCACGTTAAAAAATGGGCATAGGACCTAAATAGATATTTTTCCAAAGAAGACATACATATGGCCAACAGACACATGAAAAGATGCTCAACATCACTAATCGTCAGAGAAATGCAAATCAAAATCACAATGAGATACCACCTCACACATGTCATAATGGCTATTACCAAATAGACAACAAAATACAAGTGTTGGTGAAGATGTGGAGAAAAGTGAACACTCCAGCACTGTTGGTGGAAATACAAATTGGTGCAGCCAGTATGGAAAACAGTATGGAAGTTCCTTGAAATTTAAAAATAGAACTCTCATATAATTCAGCAATTCCACTTCAGGGTATTTACCCAAAGAAAACAAAAATACTAATTCAGGGCTTCCCTGGTGGTGCAGTGGTTGAGAGTCCACCTGCCGATGCAGGGGACATGGGTTCGTGCTCCGGTCCGGGAAGATCCCACATGCCGTGGAGTGGCTGGGCCTGTGAGCCATGGCCACTGAGCCTGCACGTCCGGAGCGTGTGCTCCACAACGGGAGAGACCACAACAGTGAGGGGCCCGCGTACCACACACACACACACACACAAAATACTAATTCAAAAGTTATGTGCACTTCAATGTTTATTGCCGCATTATTTACAATAGCCAAGATAGTAAAGCAACCTAGGTGTCCATAAATAGACAAATGGATACAGAAGATATGGTATTGTATCTCAATAATTTTTTAAAAAATTTTAATACATTGAATTGGATTGAGTTGGATGGAAATGAAAATAAATCATATCAAAATTTGAAGAATAAAGCTAACGCAGTGCTAACATGGCTGTTTCCACATTTGTGATCAACCAGTGTAATCCATCACATTAACAGACTAAACAAGAAACATAATCATATCAACTGATACAGAAAAGCATTTGACAAAAATTCAACATCCATTCATGATGAAAAAATAATGCTCAGAATAATAGTGATAGACAGAAATTTTCTTAATTTGACACAGAGAATGTAAAAAAGAAACTATAATGTTACACAAAATGATGAAAGAATGTTTTCCCCTAAGATATGGAATAAGGCAAGAATTCCACTTTCACCACTTCAACATTATACTGGAAGTTCTCACCAGTACAATGGGCAAGAAAACAAAATAAAAATCATATATACTGAAAATATAGAAATAAAACTGTCTAAATTTGCAGAAAGGCAAAATAATCTGCATAGAAAATCCCAAGATATTCACATACACAAAACCTAGTACAAATAAGTGAGTTCAGCAAGGTAACAGTATACAAGAAAAACATACAGAAATCAAACATATTTCTATATGCTAGCAATGAACATGTGGAACCTAAAATTAAAAATACCATCCCTATTACAATTGTTAAAAAAATTAAATAGATGTTAACCTAACAAAACACACACAATACTTGTATGCTAAAAACTACAAAATGCTGAAGAAAGAAATCAAAGACCTAATTATGTGGGGACATACCATGTTCAAGCTTTAGAAAGCCTATTATAGTAAAAATGTCAATTATCTCCAATTAATACACAGGGTTAATGGAATTCCTATCAAAACCCCAATGCCCAGAAAGATTTTTTAAATATTGAAATAAAATTTAAATTTTTATATGAAAATCTGGGAAATTAGATGTCAATAGGGTCCTTGAAAAGCTCCAATGTATTCTTGGGAATCAGAGTGCCACATGCATATGCAGGTCTGTGTTTATGACTAAGGTTGTGTGTACACTGGGGAAATACCTGAGAAAGACTTAGGCTCTCACCTCTGCCTATTAATGAGGCTCTGTGCAAGTAGGAAGTTAAGGTTAAGACAGAGTTGTAAACTGCCTGATGAACTAATAAAAGCATGTCCCCAATAAAAACACAGAGCCCCTCAGAAAAGACAAGGAGTGTTACTATTTCCAGACATTTAAAGAATCTCTGTTAGGGGCTTCCCTGCTGGCACAGTAGTTAAGAATCTGCCTGCCAATGCAGGGGACACAGGTTCGAGCCCTGATCCAGGAAAATCCCACAGGCTGCAGAGCAATTAAGTCCATGGGCCACAACTACTGAGCCTGCCCTCTAGAGCCCATAAGCCACAACTACTGAAGCTCACATGCCTAGAGCCCATGCTCCGCAACAAGAGAAGCCACCACAATGAGAAGCCGAGGCACTGTAATGAAGAGTAGCCCCCGCTCGCTATAACTAGAGAAAGCCCACGAGCAGCAACAAAGACTTAACTCAGCCAAAAATAAATAAATAAATAAATAAATTTATTTATTTTTTTAAAAAAAGAATCTCTTTTGGTCATTAGCTAACCACTTTGCTCACCAAGCAGACTTCAGTGGTCACACATGACAAAGAATACAGGCTTTACAAAATTAATTCAGAAAAGACACTAAATTAAAAAAAAAAAAAGAGCAACAATAACAAAACAGGGGAAAATGAAAGAATCTGACTTCCAGAGTTGCCACATTTTATATATACATACACACACACACACACACACACACATATATGTTACTGAGGTAACACTGATTTATAACATTATATAAGTTTCATGTGTACAACATTATATTTCTAATTCTGTATAGCCTACATGCTCACCACCAAAAATTTATTTTCCATCCGGCACCATACAGTTTAGCCCCCTTACCCATTTTGCACTACCCCTCCATACCACCCCCTCTGATAACCACTACTCTGTTTTCTGTATCTATGTGTTTGTTTTTGTGTGGTTTGTTTTGTTCATTTATTTACACATTATATTATTGCAAATGTCCAGTTTTCAACAACAATAACAAAAAAATGAGGCATGCCAAAAACCAAGAAACTATGGTTCATATACAGGAAAAAAGCAATCAGTTGAAACTGTCCCTGGGGAAGCCCAGAGGGTAGACTTAAAGATAAATATATTAAATCAACTGTCTTAAATATGTTCAAAGAGCTTAAGGAAGTTATGTGAATAATGTCTAAATACATAAAGAATATCAATAAAGAGATAAAAATTAAACAAAGGAACAAAATTAAAATTCTGGAGCTGTAACGTTAAATACTGAAATACAAAATTCACTAGAGGGATTCAATAGTAGATTTTTGCAGGAATAAAAAAGAATCATCAAAAAAGGATCAATTAAAGTATCCACTCTGAAGAGCAGAAAGAAAAAAGAATGAAGGAAAATGATCCAGACCTAGGAGACCTGTGGGACAGTAATAAACATATCGACATGTGCATAATGGAAGTTTAAGCAAAAGAGAAGGGAAATGGAGAAAAAGAATATTTGAAAAAATAATAGGGGCTTCCCTGGTGGCACAATGGTTAAGAATCCACCTGCCAATGCAGGGGACACAGGTTCGAACCCTGGTCCAGGAAGATCCCACATGCCGTGGAGCAACTAAGCCCATGTGCCACAACTACTGAGCCTACACTCTAGAGTCCGTGAGCCACAACTACTGACCCCGCATGCTACAACTACTGAAGCCCGTGTGCTTAGACCCTGTGCTCCACAACAAGAGAAGCCACCACAATGAGAAGCCCATGCACTGCAATGAAGAGTAGCCTCCACTCGCCACAACTAGAGAAAGCCCACACACAGCAACGAAGATCCAACAGAGCCAAAAATAAATAAAATAAATAAATGTTTTTAAAAATAGCTAAAACTTCACAAATTTAATCAAATACATGAATCCATACATCCAAGAACCTCAAGGAACTCCAATGAGTTAAACTCAGAGAGATCTACACCAAGACACATTATAATCACATCACTAAAAGATAAAGACAAGAAGAAAATCTTGAAAGCAATAGGAGATAAATGACTCATCATATATAAGGGATCCTCAATAAAAATTAACAGCCGATTTCTTATCAGATACAATGGTGATTACATGTTTAAAGTGCTGAGGGCCTGCGCTGGAGCCCACACCGAGCTCTGTGCCCCCTAGCCTTCCAGGGTGGCCCTGCACCCAGTTGTCACTGAGGCACTGTGCCCCACATTCTCTGCTGCCCCGGCCGGCTGGCTCAGGTGTTGCATTGCTCCCCTTTGCTCGCCCACTCCCTCCTGCACACCTGAGGCACCGCTGTCCCATGGCCAATGATGAAAGTCTCAGTGCTCCAAGCTCCCAGGACAGCGCTGCCACTGCCGAAGGTGCCGGCCACCCTGCCACCGCTGCCTCCACAGAACCCAAGATCACAAAAGTCACCCTGAAGACACTGAAGAAGAAAGAGTACTTCACGGTGTCCAAGAATAGCTCCGCCCTGCAGTTCAAGGAATAAATCTCTAAATGTTTCAAATCACATACCAAACAACTTGTGTTGATATTGCTGGAAAAGTTTTAAAAGATCAAGATACTTTGAGTCAGCATGGAATTTACGATGGACTTGTTGTTCACCTCATCATCAAAACACAAAACAGACCTCAGGATCATTCAGCTCAGCAAAAAAACACCAGTGGAAGCAGTGCTACCACATCATCAGCTCCTAATAGTAACTCCACATTTGGTTCTGTTGCTAGCAACCTTTTTGGTTTAGGTGGCCTTAGAGGACTTGCAGGTCTGAGTAGCTTGGGTCTGAATACTACCAACTTCTTTGAACTACAAAGCCAGGTGCAGCATCCACTTGTGTCCAATCCTGAAATAATGGTCCAGATCATGGAGAATCCCTTTGTCCAGAGCATGCTTTCAAATCCTGACCTGATGAGGCAGTTAATTATGGCCAATACACAAATGCAGCAATTGATACAGAGAAATCCAGAAATGAGTTATATGCTGAATAATCCAGATATTGTGAGACAAATATTGGAACTTGCCAAGAATCCAGCAATGATGCAGGAAATAATGAGAAACCAGGACCGAGCCTTGACCAACCTAGAAAGCATCCCAGAGGATACTACAATGCTTTATGGTGCATGTACCCAGATATTCAGGAACCAATGCTGAGTGCTGCACAAGAACAGTTTGGTGGTAAACCATTTGCTTCCTTAGTGAGCAATATATCCTCAGGTGAAAGTAGTTAACCTTCCCATACAGAAAATAAAGATCGATTACCCAAAACGTGGGCTCCACAGGCTTCTCAGAATTCATCAGCTTCTGAGGGAGGCACTCAGAAGTGCCTTGGAGGCATTAGTGATAGTGCTGTCAGTGGCACTGCTGGGCAGAGTTCTCTGCCAAATTTGGGGCCTGGAGTAAGAGCTAGTATGTTCAACACACCAGGAATGCAGAGCTTGTTGCAACAAATAACTGAAAACTCACAATTTATGCAAAATATGTTGTCTGCCCCCTACATGAGAAGCATAATGCAGTCACTAAGCCAGGTCCCTGACCTTGCTGCACAGATGCAGATTGCTGATAATTTATTGGCAATGTCATACCCTAGAGCAATGCAGGCCTTGTTACAGATTCAGCAGGGTTTATGTCTGTAACAATAGGAAATATCAATGAAATTAAAAGCTGGTTCTTTGAAAAGATAAACAAAATTGATAAACCTTTAGCCAGACTCATCAAGAAAATAAAGAGAGAGGGCTCAAATCAAAATTAGAAATGAAAAAGGAGAAGTTAAAACAGACACCACAGAAATACAAAGGATCATAAGAGACTACTATAAGCAACTATATGCCAGTAAAATGGAAAACCTAGAAGAAATGGACAAATTCTTAGAAAGGTACAATCTCCCAAGACTGAACCAGGAAGAAGTAGAAAATATGAACAGACCAATCACAAGTACTTAAATAGAAACTGATTTTAAAACTCCCAACAAACAAAAGTCCAGGACCAGATGGCTTCACAGACAAATTCTATCAAACATTTTGAGAAGAGTTAACACCTATCTTCTGGAACTATTCCAAAAAAACTGCAGAGGAAGGAATACTCCCAAGCTCATTCTATGAGGTCAACATCACCCTGATACCAAAACCAGACAAAGATACCAGAGAAAAAGAAAATTACAGGCCAATATCACTGACAAACATAGACATAAAAATCCTTATCAAAATACTAGCAAACTGAATTCAACAATACATTAAAAGGATCAGACAACATGATCAAGTGGATTTATAGCAGGGGTGCAAGGATTTTTCAATATATGCAAATCAATCAGTGTGATACACCATATTTAAAAAACGAATACCAAAAACCATATATGATCATCTCAATAGATAAAGAAAAAGGTTTTGACAATATTCAACACTGATTTATGATAAAAACCCTGCAAAAAGTAGGCATAGAGGGAACTTTCCTCAACATAATAAAGGCCATATATGACAAACCCACAGCCAACATTGTCCTCAATGGTGAAAAACTGAAACCATTTCCACTAAGATCAGGAACAAGACAAGGTTGCCCACTCTCACCACTCTTATTCAACATAGTTTTGGAAGTTCTAGCCACAGCAATCAGAGAAGAAAAAGAAATAAAAGGAATCCAAATAGGAAAAGAAGAAGTAAAGCTGTCACTATTTGCAGATGACATGATATTATACATAGAGAATCCTAAGGATGCTACCAGAAAACCACTAGAGCTAATCAATGAATTTGGTAAAGTAGCAGGATACAAAATTAATGCACAGAAATCTCTGGCATTCTTATACACTAATGATGAAAAATCTGAGAGTGAAATTAAGAAAACACTCCCATTTACCACGGCAACAAAAAGAATAAAATATCTAGGAATAAACCTACCTAAGGAGACAAAAGACTTGTATGCAGAAAACTATAAGACACTGATGAAAGAAATTAATGATGATACAAATAGATGGAGAGATATACCATGTTCTCGGATTGGAAGAAGCAACATTATGAAAATGACTCTACTACCCAAAGCAATCTAAAGATTCAATGCAATCTCTCTCAAACTACCACTGGCATTTTTCAGAGAAATAGAACCAAAAATTTCACAATTTGTATGGAAACACAAAAGACCCCGAATAACCAAAGCAATCTTGAGAACGAAAAATGGAGCTGGAGAAACCAGGCTCCCTGACTTCAGAGTATACTACAAAGTAACAGTAATCAAGACAGTATGGTACTGGCACAAAAACAGAAATATAGATCAATGGAGCAGGATAGAAAGCCCAGAGATAAACCCATGCATATATGGTCAC
>NC_041234.1:34823436-34840888 GCF_002837175.3 Physeter macrocephalus | reverse complement strand
ACTGGGCATATAACCTGAGAAAACCATAATTCAAAAAGAGTCATGTACCAAAATGTTCATTGCAGCTCTATTTACAATAGCCAGGACATGGAAGCCACCTAAGTGTCCATCATTGGATGAATGGATAAAGAAGATGTGGCACATATATACAATGGAATATTACTCAGCCATAAAAAAGAAACGAAATTGAGTTATCTGTAGTGAGGTGGATGGACCCAAAGTCTGTCATACAGAGTGAAGTAAGTCAGAAAGAGAAAAACAAATACCGTATGCTAACACATATATATGGAATCTAAAAAAAAAGATACTGGTGAACCTAGTGGCAGGGCAGGAATAAAGATGTAGACATAGAGAATGCACTTGAGGACACGGTGTGGGGAGGGGGAAGCTGGGGCGAAGTGAGAGTAGTATCAACATATATACACTATCGAAAGTAAACCACTTAGGTAGTGGGAAGCAGTAGCATAGCACAGGGAGATCAGCTTGGTGCTTTGCGATGACCTAGAGAGTTGGGATAGGGAGGGTGGGGGAGAGGCTCAAGAGAGAGGGGATATGGGGATATATGTATTCATATGGCTGATTCACTTTGTTGTACAACAGAAACTAACACAGTACTGTGAAGCAATTATACTCCAATAAAGGTCTATTAAAAAAAAAAAAACTCTGCAGAAAGTGGGCATAGAGAGAACACACCTCAACATAATAAAGGCCATATATGACAAAACTACAGCTAACATCATTCTCAATAGTGAAAAGCTGAAACCATTTCCACTAAGATGAGGAACAAGACAAGGATGTCCACTCTCGCCACGTTTATTCATCATAGTTTTGGAAGTTCTAGCGATGGCAATCAGAGAAGAAAAAGAAATAAAAGGAATTCAAATTGGAAAAGAAGAAGTAAAAGTGTCACTGCTTGCAGATGACATGATACTATACATAGAAAATCCTAAAGATGCTACCAGAAAACTACAAGAGCTCATCAATGAATTTGGTAAAGTTTCAGGATACAAAATTAATACACAGAAATCTCTTGCATTTCTATACAATAATAGCAAAAGATCAGAAACAGAACTTAAAGAAACAATCCTATTTACCATCGCATCAAAAAGAATAAAATACCTAGGAATAAACCTACCTAAGGAGACAAAAGACCTGTACTCCGAAAACTATAAGAAGGTGATAAAAGAAATCGAACATGACACAAACAGATGGAAAGATTGTGTTCTTGGATTGGAAGAATCAATATTGTCAAAATGACTATATTACCCAAAGCAATCTACAGATTCAATGCAATTCCTATCAAATTACCAATGGCATTTTTCACAGAACTAGATCAAAAAATCTTAAAGTTTGTATGGAGATACAAAAGACCCCATATAGCCAAAGCAATCTTGATCTGGAGGAATCCTGCTTCCTGACCTCAGACTATACTACAAAGCTACAGTCTTCAAAAGAGTATGGTACTGGCACAAAAACATAAATATAGATCAATGGAACAGGATAGAAAGCCCAAAGATAAACCCACATACCTATGGTCACCTAATCTAGGACAAAGGAGGAAACTGGACAGCTACATGTAAAAGAATGAAGTTAGAACACTTCCTAACACCATACACAAAAATAAATTCAAAATGAATTAAAGGCTTAAGTCTAAGACCAGATACTATAAAACTCCTAGAGGAAAAACATAGGCTGGACACTCTTTGACATAAATTGCAGCAATATTTTTTTGGAATCATCTCCTAGAGTAATGGAAACAAAAACAAAAATAAATAAATGAGACCTAATTAAACTTAAAAGCTTTTGCACAGTAAAGGAAACCATATCAAAAAATCTTAAAGTTTGTATGGAGATACAAAAGACCCCATATAGCCAAAGCAATCTTGATCTGGAGGAATCCTGCTTCCTGACCTCAGACTATACTACAAAGCTACAGTCTTCAAAAGAGTATGGTACTGGCACAAAAACATAAATATAGATCAATGGAACAGGATAGAAAGCCCAAAGATAAACCCACATACCTATGGTCACCTAATCTAGGACAAAGGAGGAAACTGGACAGCTACATGTAAAAGAATGAAGTTAGAACACTTCCTAACACCATACACAAAAATAAATTCAAAATGAATTAAAGGCTTAAGTCTAAGACCAGATACTATAAAACTCCTAGAGGAAAAACATAGGCTGGACACTCTTTGACATAAATTGCAGCAATATTTTTTTGGAATCATCTCCTAGAGTAATGGAAACAAAAACAAAAATAAATAAATGAGACCTAATTAAACTTAAAAGCTTTTGCACAGTAAAGGAAACCATAAACAAAGCAAAAAGACAACATATGGAATGGGAGAAAATATTTGAAAACAATGCAACCAGCAAGGGATTAATCTTTAAAATATACAAACAGTTCATACAGCTTAATATCAAAAAAACAAACAATCCAATCAAAAAATGAGCAGAAAACCTAAATAGACATTTCTCAAAAAAAGACACACAGATGGCCAAGAAGCACATGAAAAGATGCTCAACATCGCTAATTATTAGAGAAAAGCAAATCAAAACCACAATGAGGTATCACCTCACACCAGTCAGAATGGCCATCATCAAAAAGTCTACAAACAATAAATGCTGGAGAGGGTGTGTGGAAAAGGGAACCCTCCTACACTGTTGGTGAGAATGTAAATTGGTGCAGCCACTATGGAGGACACTATGGAGGTTCCTTAAAAAACTAAAAATAGAGCTACCATATGATCCAGCAATCCCACTCCGGGGCATATCCCCAGAGAAAACCATAATTTGAAAAGATACATGCACCCCAATATTCATTGCAGCACTGTTCACAATAGTCAAAACATGGAAGCAACCTAAATGTCCTTCAACAGATGAATGGATAATGAAGATGTGGTACATATATACAATGGAATATTACTTAACCATAAAAAAGAATGAAATAATGCCATTTGCAGCAACATGGATGGACCTAGAGATTATCATACTAAGTGAAGTAAGTCAGACAGAGAAAGACAAATATTATGATATCGTTTGTATGTGCAATCTTAAAAAATTATACAAATTAACTTATTTACAAAACAGAAACAGACTCACAGACTTAGGAAACAAAGTTATGGTTACCAAAGGGGAAAGGTGGGGAGAAGGGATCAATTAGGAATTTGGGATTAACAGATACACACTACTGTATATAGAAGAGATAACCAACAAGGACCTACTGTATTGCACAGGGATCTCTGCTCAGTGTTCTGTAATAACATAAATGGGAAAAGAATCTGAAAAAGAATAGATATATGTATATGCATAACTGAATCACTTTGCTGTGCACCTGAAACTAACACCACATTGTAAGTTGACTATACTCCAATATAAAATGAAAATTGAAAGAAAATACAATGAGATATCACGTCACATCTGTCAGATGGCTATCATCAAAAAGAACACAAATAACAAATGTTGGCGAGGATGTGGAGAAAAGGGAACCCTCGTACACTGTTGGTGGGGATGTAAATTGGTGCAGCCACTGTGGAAAACAGTATAGAGGTTTCTCAAAAACTAAAAATAGAACTACCAAATGACCCAGCAATTCTACTCCTGGGTATTTATCCATAAAATACGAAAGCATTAATTCGAAATCATACATGCACCCCAATGTTCATAGCAGTATTATTTACAATTCCCAAGATATGGAAGCAATCTATGGAAGCAATCTAAGTGCCCATCAGCAGATGAATGGATAAAGGTGTGGTATATATATGCAATGGAATACTGCTCAGCCATAAAAAAAGAATGAAATTTTGCCATTTGCATGGATGGACTTGGAGGGTATTATGCTAAGTGAAATAAGTCAGACAGAGAAAGATAAATACTGTATGATAACATTTATATGTGGAATCTAAAAAATAATAAAAAGAAACTAGTGAATATAATAAAAAAGAAACAGACTCAAAGATATAGAGAACAAATTAGTGGTTACCACTGGGAAAGGGAAGAGGAGAGGGGCAAAAGAAGGGTGGGGGATTAAGAGGTACAAAATACTATGTATAAAATAAATAAGCTACAAGGATATATAGTACAACACAGGGAATATAGCCAATATTTTATAACTATAAATAGAATATAAACTTTAAAAATTGTGAATCACTATGTTGTACACCTGAAAATTATACAATAATATACATCAACTACACCTTAATTTTTTAAAATTTCTTATGCAAAAGTAAAAAAAAAAGATGTACAATCCTCATTTCCAGAACCTTTGAACATGTTACTTTACATGGTTAAAGGGACTTCCCAGATGTCCTTAAGGATTTTGAGATATGGAGATTATCCTGGATTATGCTAGTGCATTCAGTGTAATCACAAGAGTCCTTATAAGTGGAAGGCAGGAGGATTAGAGTGAGATAGAGAAGATACTACATTGCTGCTTTGAAGATGGGGGAAGGGGACATGGCCTTAGTAATCTAAGCAGCCTTTAGAAGCTGGAAATAGCAAGGAAATGGATTTTCCCCTAGAATCTCTGGAGGGAGTGTGACCCTGCCAACACTTTTATTTTGGCCCAGTGAAAGTCATGACCAACTGGGATTTAGTCACATGATTGAAGGTTTGATTTGACATTAGAAAGCCAATCAATGTAATTCACCATAAAAACAAACTGAAAAAGAAAAACAATGTGATTATCTCAATCAATGTACAAAAACAATTGAGAAAATCCAAAATCCATTCCTGAAAAAAAAAAAACTTTGTATATCATACCGGTAAAGGGAAATACAAAAAAATCTACACTTAACATACTTAATGGTTAAAGACAGAATGCTTACCCCTATGATCAGGAAAAAGCCAGGGATCCCCAAACACACCATTCTTATTCAATGTAGTACTGGAAATTCCAGCCACCACAATAAGGCAAGAAAAGAAAATAGAGGTATGCATATTAGAAATGAAGAAGTAGCACAGCAAAGGAAACCATAAACAATATGAAAAGACAATCCACAGAACAGGAGAAAATAGTTGCAAACTATGCTACTGACAAGTGATTAATTTCCAAAATATACAAACAGCTCATACAGCTTAATATCAAGAAAACAAACGATCGAGTCAAAAAATGGGCAGAAGATCTAAGTAGACAGTTCTCCAAAGAAGACATACAGATGAGCAAAAAGCACATGAAAAGATGCTCAACATCACTAATTATTAGAGAAATGCAAGTCAAAACTACAATGAGGTATCCCCTCACCAGTCAGAATGGCCATCTTCAAAAAGTCTACAAACAATAAGTGCTGAAGAGTGTGTGGAGGAAAGGGAACCCTCCTATACTCTTGGTGGGAATGTAAATTGGTACAGCCACTATGGAGAACATTATGGAGTTTCCTTAAAAATCTAAAAATAGAGTTACCATATGATCCTGCAATCCCACTCCTGGGAATATATCCAGAGAAAAACATGGTTCGAAAGGATTCATGCACCCCAGTGTTCATTGCAGTGCTGTTTACAATTGCCAAGATGTGGAAGCAATGTAATGTCCATCGACAGAGGAATGAATAAAGAAGATGTGGTACATATCTACAATGGAATATTACTCAGCCATAAAAAAAGAAATAATGCCATTTGCAGCAACATGGATGGATTAGAGATTATCATACTAAGTGTAGCAAGTCAGACAGACAAAGACAAATATCATATGATATTGCTTATATGTGGAATCTAAAAAATAAATGATACAAATGAAATTATTTACAAACCAGAAACAAACTCACACACTTAGAGAACGAACTTATGGTTACCAGAGGGGAAGGGTGGGTAGGGGATAGACTGGGAGTTTGGGATTGACATGTACACACTGATATATTTAAAATAGATTACCAACAAGGACCTACTGTATAGCACAGTGAACGTTGCTCAATATTCTGTAATAACCTAAATGGGAAAAGAATTTGAAAAAGAATAGATACATGTATATGTCTAACTGAATCACTTTGCTGTACACTTGAAACTAACACAACATTGTTAATCAACTATGCTCCAATATAAAATAAAAAATTTTTTAATACAAATTTTAAAAAATGGGTAGAAGATCTAAGTAGACATTTCTCCAAAGAAGACATACCGATGGGCAAAAAGCCCTTGAAAAGATGCTCAACATCGCTAACTATTAGAGAAACGAAAATCAAAACCACAATGAGGTATCACCTCACACCAGTCAGAATAGCCATAATCAAAAAGTCTACAAACAATAAATGCTGGAGAGGGTGGAGAAAAAGGAACCCTCCCACACTCTTGGTGGGAACGTAAATTGGTACAGCCACTATGGAGAATAGTATGGAAATTCCTTAAAAGATTAAAAATAGAGTTACCATATGATCCTGCAATCCCACTCCTGGGCATATATCTGGCGAAAATTCTAACTCAAAAAGATACGTGCACCCCTATGCTCATTGTAGCACTATTTACAATAACCAAGACGTGGAAGTAATGTAAATGTGCATCAACAGATGAATGGATAAAGAAGATGTGGTATATATATACAATGGAATATTACTCCACCATTAAAAGAATAAAATAGGGACTTCCCTGGTGGTGCAGTGGTTAAGAATCCGCCTGCCAATGCAGGGGACACGGGTTCAATGCCTGGTCCGGGAAGATCCCACATACCGCGGAGCAACTAAGCCTGTGTGCCACAACTACTGAAGCCCACGCACCTAGAGCCCATGCTCCGCAAAAAGAGAAGCCACTGCAATGAGAAGCCCGCACACTGCAACGAATAGTAGTAGCCCCTGCTCACGACAACTAGAGGAAGCCCGTGCACAGCAACAAAGACCCAACGCAGCCAAAAAAATAAATTAAATAAATAAATAAATAATTTTTTAAAAGAATAAAATAATGCCATTTGCAGCAACATGGATGGACCTAGAGATTATTATATTAAGTGAAGTCAGTCAGAGTAAGACAAATATCATGTGATATCACTTATCTGTGGAATTTAAAGAAATCATACAAACAAACTTATTTACAAAACAGAAATAGACATAGAAAACAAACTTATGGTTACCAGAGGGGATAGCGGTGTGGGGGAGATAAATTAGGAGTTTGGGATTAACATATACACAGTACTATATAAAATAGGTAAACAACAAGGACCTACTGTATAGCACAGGGAACTATATTCAATACCTTGTAATAACCTACGATGGAATAAAATCTGAAAAAGAATATATATATATATGTATAACTGAATCACTTTGCTGTACACCTGAAACTAACACAACATTGTAAATTAACTGTATTTAAATTTTAAAAAAAAGAAATGAAAACCTTAAAAAAATCTTGAAGATAGGAAAAAATTTAAAAAGAAAACAACAAAAAAGAAAAAGTAAAACAATCTTTATTCACAGAGAACATGATTATCTATGTAGAAAGTATAATGAAATCTAGAAAAAAGCTACTAGAACTAAGTAGGTTTAGCAAGGTTTCAGGATATAATATCTATATACAGAAACCAATTGTATATGTATATACATTTCTGGCCATGCCGTGAGGCATGTGGTATCTTAGTTCCACAACTAGGGATTGAACCCGTGTCCTCTCTGCATTGGGAGTGCACAGTCTTAACCACTGGACCACCAGGGAAGTCCCACAATTGTATCTTTATATACTAACAGTGAATGACTGGAAATTCACTTCTACAATTGTATTTTTATATACTAGCCGTGAATGACTGGGAATTGAAAATTTTAAAATACCATTTATAATAGCATCCAAAAATATGAAATAACTGGGGATAAATTTGAAAAAATGTGATAGACCTGTACACTGAAAACTATAAAAATATTGCTGAGAAAAATTAAAGGCCTAAATAAATGGAGGAATACATCTTGTTCATGAGTCAAAGACTCAATATTGTTAAGAGGTCAATTCTTCCCCCACATTAATCTATAGATTCAGTGCAATCCCAACCAAATCCCAGCAGGCTCTTTTGTAGAAATAGACAAGCTGATTCTAAAATTCATGTGGAAATGCAAAAGACCCCAAAGAGCCAAAACAATCCTGAAAAAGAACAAAATTGAAGGCCTAAGACTATCTGATCTTCCAAATTATTATACAGCTACAGTAATCAAAACAGTGTAATACTGGCATAAAGGTAGACAAATACATCAGTGGAACATAACAGAGTGTCCAGAAATAAACCCACACATATGTAGACAATTTATTTTTGACAGAAGTACAAAAGCAATGCAATGGAGAAAGGATAGCCTTCTCAACACACACTGCTAGAACAATTAGGTAACTATAGGCTAAAAAAAAAAATGAACGTGGTGCCATACCTTGTGCCATATACAAAAATTAACCCCAAATGGCTCATGGACCTAAATGTAAAACCTAAAACTATAAAACTCATAAAAGGAAACATAGGAGAAAATCTTTGTCAGATTTTTTTTTTTTTTTTTTTTTTTTTTTGTGGTACGCGGGCCTCTCACTGTTGTGGCCTCTCCCGTTGCGGAGCACAGGCTCCGGACGCACAGGCTCACGGGCCATGGCTCATGGGCCCAGCCGCTCCGCGGCATGTGGGATCTTCCCGGACTGGGGCACGAACCCGTATCCCCTGCATCGGCAGGCGGATTCTCAACCACTGTGCCACAGGGGAAGCCCCAGGAGAAAAATCTTTGTAATCTTGTTAGACGAAGATTCCTTAGATATGACACCAAAAGCATATTCCATAGAAGAATAAAATAATAAATTAAACTTCATCAAAGGGAAGGGGTGATGGGATGAATTGGGGGCTTGGGATTCACATATATACACTACTATGTATAAAATAGATAACTAATGAGAACCTACTGTATAGCACAGGGAACTCTATTCAATGCTCTGTGGTGACCTAAATGGGAAGGAAATCTAAAAAAGAGTGGATATATGTATACATATAACTGATTCACTTTGTTGTACCTCAGAAACTAACACAACATTGTAAAGCAACTATACACCAATAAAAAAATTTTTTAAGCTTCATCAAAATTTAAAATGTCTTCTCTTCAAAAGACACTGTTTAGATAAAGAATAGAGTTGAGAAAACTGGATATCCACATGCAAAAGAATGAAGTTGGACCCTTTCCTTATACCATATATAAAAACTCAAAATAGATCAAAGATCTAAATATAAGAGCTAAAACTACAAAACTCTTAGAAATAAACATAGGCAGAAAGCTTCACGACATTGGATTTGGCAATGATTTTTTGTGTATGACACCAAAAGTACAGGCAACAAAAGAAAAAACTGAACTATATCCAAATTTAAAACTATGCATTGAAGGACACAATCAACAGAATGAAAAGGCAATCCAGGAGATGGGAGTAAATATTTGCAAATCATATCTGATAAGGAGTTAATATGCAGAATATATAAAGAACTTCTACAACTCAACAACTTTTTTAAAAAATTTAATGGGTGAAGAAGATATACAGATGACCAATAAGCACAAGAAAAGATGCTCAACATCACTAATCATTAGGGAAATGCAAATCAAAATCACATATCACTTCACACCCTTTAGGATGATGAAAGAAAAAGAAGGGAGGGAGGGAAGGAGGGAGGAAAGGAAGGGAAAGAAAGAGAAAGGAAGAAAAGAAAAAGTGTTGGTGAGGATGTGGGGAAACTGGAATCCTAGAGCACTGTTGTTGGGAACATAAGATGGTGCAGTCTCTACAGAAAATAGTATGGCAGTTCCTCAAAAAAATTAAAAATGAGTTAACCACATGATCCAGCAATCCCATTCTCGGGTATATACCCTAAAGAATTAAAAGCAGGGACTCAAATAGATATTTGTTTACCCATACTTAAAGCAGCATTATTCACAATAGCCAAAAGGTAAAAGCAACCCAAATGTCCATCAATGGGTCAATAGATTAAAAAAATATGGTGTACACTACAATGGAATATTATTTAGCCTTTAAAAAGGAAATTCTGCCACATGCTACAACATGTATGAACCTTGAAGACATTATGCTAAGTGAAATAAGTCAGTCACAAAAGGACAAATACTGTATGATTCCACTTATATGAGGTACCAAGAGTAATCAAATTCAGAGGCAGAAAGTAGAATGGTGGTTGTCAGGGGCTGGAGGGAGAATGAATTAGTGTTTAGATGGTAGACTTTCAGTTATGCAAGATGAAAAGAGTTCTGAAGATGGATTTTGGTGATGGTTGCACAAATGTGAATGCATTTAATGCCACTCTATATTTAAAAATGGTTAAGATGGTAAATTTTATATGTATTTTACCACAATATTTTTTAAATCTGCTTTAAAAGCTTTTTCAGGGGACTTCCCTGGTAGTCCAGTGGTTAAGACTCCAGGCTTCCACTGCAGGGGGCACGGGTTCAATCCCTGGTTGGGGAGCTAAGATCCCACATGCTGTATGGCCATAAATGAAAAGCTTTTTCAGAATGAAAAAAGATACTTTTTAAAGAATGAAAAGACAAGCCACAGACTGGGGAAAAAATGTTACAAAACATACATATATCTGATAAAGAATTTTTATCCAATTATATGTAGAATTCTCAAAACTCAACAATAAAATGAGCAACCCAATACAAAATGTGCAAGAGTTGAACATTTTACCAAAGATATTTGGATGGCACATGAAAATACTCTCAAATCATTAGTCAGTAGAAAAATGCAAATCAAAACTACAATGAGATAACCACTACATCCTACTAGATTAGCTAATGTCAAAAAACTGACAATGCCAGCTGCTGGAAAAGGTGTGGAGAATTTTCACACACTGATGGGAATGCCAAATGGTAGAGCTACTTTGAGAAAGTTTAGCAGTTTCTGAGACTGTTAAACATATACTTACCATATATCCCAGCAAACCAACTCTACGTATTTAAAGAAATGAAAACACAAAAAAAATCCATGCAAATGTTTACAGCAGGTTTATTTGTAATCACCCAAACCTGGAAACAACCCAATGTCCCTTCAACTGGGGAATGGATAAACTAATGGTGGTACATCCATACAATGGAGTGTAACTCAGATAAGGAACTACTGATAAACCCAATAATGTAGATGAATCTCAAATGTGCTTAGAGAAAGAAGACAGGCTCAAAAGGCTACATATTGTATAATTCCATCTATATGACATTCTCCAAAAGATAAAACTATAGGGACAAAGAACAAATCAGGGTTGCCAGGAGTTAAGAGGTAGGGAGGTTTTTACTGTAAAGTAGCAGGGATGAATTTGACGGGGGAGGGCAGAGGGTAATGGAACTGTTCTATACCTTGATTGTGTTGGTTACACAACTCTATGCATTTGTCAAAGCTTATAGAACTGTACACCAGAGGTTATCTTATTCTAAGTACATCAGAGGTTATTTTATTCTATGCCTATAGGCATAAAATAAGCCTATATGCTGTATGATTCTTTTTACATGACATTCACACGAAGGCAAAACTATAGGGACAGAAAAAAGATCGGGGGCTCCCAGAATCTGAGGGTGGGGGTAGGGGTTGACTACAAAGAGTTCCGAGAGTTTTGGGGGTGATGTAAACTATACCTTGATAGTGATGGTAGTTCACTACTGTATACATTTGTCCAAACTCACAGAACTTACACTATAAAGGGTGAACTTTATTGTATATAAATTATACTTTAAAAAAAAAAGGCAAGAGGGAAAAGACTCGAAAAATAGCATTGTAAAAAACTTGTGATAGGGCTTCCCTGGTGGCGCAGCGGTTAAGAATCCGCCGGCCAATGCAGGGGACACGGGTTTGAGCCCTGGTCCAGGAAGATCCCACATGCCGCGGAGCAACTAAGCCTGTGCGCCTCAACTACTGAGCCTGCGCTCTAGAGCCCGCGGGCCACAACTACTGAGCCCGCATGCCACAACTACTGAAGCCTGCGCACCTGCAGCCCGTACTCTGCAACAAGAGAAGCCACTGCAATGAGAAGCCCACACACCACAATGAAGAGTAGCCCCCACTCACCGCAATTAGAGAAAGCCCACACGCAGCAACAAAGACCCAACTCAGCCATAAATAAATGATTTTTTTTAAAAAAGCAGAAAAAAAAAAACTTGTGATATGCTGTAGAAAATCTGGAATCCCAAATTCTTATCCTGACATGACTACTTTAGTTCTTCTGTTTGACTTGGGCCAAATTTTGTTCCCATGATGTTTTTTACTCAACGAGATACCTCTTATTCCTAGTATTTAGTTACTAGTATCTCTTAGGAGTACTAGAAAATATTTTTAAAGTTAAATTATGAATCGCCATATAGTTATAAAATGGCATTAGCTGTCCCGGTATGCAATTTTTCATTGTAGCACTATTATCTATCAGGAGACTTTCATAGGATAGTGTGAAGTAAGTTGGACCCCATTAAAGAGTATTTGGAGTGGAATTTTATCAAGGCCTTATTTTTTAAAGCCAAAAAAAGAGAAAATGTATTTAAAAGACTTGATAACAGAGGCTGGCACACCGTAGGTGCTTAATGTTAAGGAGACGGTACAATGCAGAGGAAAGGGCCTGCATAATGTTTTTATCACACCTGGGTTCCAATCCTGGCACCACCACTTAATATGTTGTCTTGGGTACTTCCTGACAACTTTGAGCCTACTTATCTTTCATATGGGGAGACTAACCTCTTACTGGCAGAGCTGTATTGAAGGCTAAAGGAGGTAACAGGTTTCCAGGGTCTGGTACAGTTTGTACTCAAGCAGTATGTAATTCTCTCCTCCGGCTGCCCCAGAATGCAGAAGTGGTCTGCACTTCCCTGCCAACCATCCTGCAACCAAGGGCCTATCAGGCCATCACACGGTTCCAGTCTCAGGATTTGAATAGGGTGACAGCAAGAGAGGCAAGGCTAAGATGTGGCTGTGGATCCACAGATGATGTGGAAGTTTGGGGTGGGAGGCAAAGCCTGCAATCTAACACCCATTCCCTTCAAACATGTCCAGCCTCAGGTAGACTGCTGGGAACTGAGGTCCTATGCATAACCCAAACAATCCCTGGTAAAGTAAGATACTGTGTTTCTGTTGCCATCATTTACCCTAGTCCCTTTTTGAGGGGCCCTGACACTGCCTGGGCCTTTGTCTTATGGAGTATGCTCCCCCAGAAGAGGTGGCTAATATTTTTATGGGGTATAATGTCTTCTAGACACCAGAAAAGGAGTTTGCTGGTATACCCCTGATATAGCAGCTCATGAGGATGCAGCCTATGAATAAATGATACCAGAACTCTTTTGAATCATGGAATTCAAATGCTGGTGCTGGGTGAGACATGGTCACACAATGACGGGTCCCAGCCAGAGTGCTTCAGTTCAAGGGATTCCAACTCACAGTCTGCCCAGAAATGCCCCACAGCAGCAACCTACCAAGAGGTACCTTACTTTCCCTTTGTGTGAACAGGCAGTGCTTACCATACCTCAGCACCAGCCAGGCTTGTGTGTTGTCTTCTTTCCTCTATTCTATCCCTAGACCCTTCCAGAGACTCAGAAGGCTCATCACTGTTCCCCCTACTCCTGCTGCCACCCAAGTGAGGATGTGTGGGCTTAGGTGGGAGGAAGATGTGTGACCTGCAGCCCATTGCAGGGATGTCTTGCTGCTGAGCTCTGCTGTGGACTGGTAAAGAAATCATCACCCCCACCACCACCGAGGAAGCCCCAGATCTATAAGCAGCCTAGCCTCCAGTTGCATGTTTAGCTGTCCAAGAGGGTTTTGTGAGGGGTCGGCCCTCCAACCAGCCCAACCTATAAGGTGGGGGATAAATTGTTAGCAAAAGGGATTTGCTGATAATTTTTTTTTAATTTCTCTTGAAAACAGAGTACGGATTAAATAAGGGTATTGGGTTTGTCAGTTTCAGACACTTGGGACTTTTTTTTCCTGGAGAATGGAGGGAAGGGGGGTTGGGGGAAGGGGCTCTTTTAATATGTAGGTGCTTCAGGGAGAAGCAAACCATTTCATCTGCTATTTCCACTGGAACTGATGCTTGGAGTGGGGGAAGGAGGTGAGATCAGTGGATCAGTCATCAGCACTGTCATCAGCGTTGCCAGAGAGGTCAAGGGCAGACATCATGGAATCAGACAGCTTGCTGGCGAGTTTATCTGCAGATGGAGAAAAACGGGCAGTCACTTGGTGGCTGGCTTGCCAACAGGAGGCCTGCAGAAGCTAGCCTACATTTACCTTGGTCTGTACCAAATTCCCAAACTGGCTCCCTAACCGCCCCCTCCCTACCCAACACTAAACAAAACAACTGGTTAGCTACTGGCAGCCACTGCTCAGCCTCATAGGAAGACCCATTTGTCTACCTATGAAATAATCACCCCAAAATAGCTTGTATCTCAGAGTGTCAGACTACTGAGCTTCAAGTATTTTTATCTCTTCCTAGTATCAAAACAGCTGTTTTCTTTTACTGTGTTGAACTGATTAGCACTCTGCCATGACCCTCAAAGCTCTCACCTCCATCCTCCAGCCACACCCTATTGTTCCTCAGGATTCCCCTCAGACATCACCTCCTTCTGGAAGCCTTCTCTGATCACCCCTACCCCACCATGACCTCCAGGCTGGGTTAGGTTCCCTCACTGTGCTTTCTATGCCTTCACAGTGATCACTTTGTGTTGCCAATGTCTGTTTTATTGTCTCCTCCACACTCCCCAATAAGACCAGCAGTTCAAGTGCAATTCATCTCTGTATTCCCAGGACTCAGCGTGGAACCAGGCCAAGAGCGAATGGTTATGAACATAGTCTAGTTCAAAGAACAGGGCTCATGGGATCAGTCAAATCTAGGTTTGCATTTTGGCCCCATCAAATACCTTGAGTGTGTCACTTAATGTCTCTGGGCCCCAGTTTCCTCACTTACCAAATGAGAATAAGACTTTTGCAATGAGTTAGTGAAAATTAGTATAGCATGAAGACCTAAATGGACCAGCCATACAATAGACCACCATTAAAATGAAGGGAGAAGTTCTTTTGTGAATTGATGGGGAAATATCTATAATATATATTGAGTGGAAAAATTATGTGGCAAAACTATATGTTCAGGAGATTAGCCTCTGTCTACAAAAAGAGAACAAAGAATATACAGATATTTGCCTGTGTACCTATCTCAGGAATGAGATACAAGAAATTAACTGGTTGCCTCTGGAGGGACGCCTGGAAGACTGGGGGATTGGAAGGAGACATTTTATTGTATATTCTTTTGTACCCTTTGGATTTTGAGTATATCGCCTATTGATAAAGTAAACATATATAGCCTGAAAGCTTCTTAACACATAGAAAGCAGGTGATAAATAAATGGTGGGTATTTGATACATAAAACTAGGCCAGTGGTTCTCCAAGTGTGGTCCCCAGAGGAGCAACATCACCACTAACTGGCAACCAGTTAGAAACACAAATTCTCAGCGCCCCACCCCCCATCCACCCAAGGTTCAACTACTCAATTAGAAACTCTGGGGGAGGGTCCCAGAAACCGGTGTTTTAATAAGCCCTCCAGGCAATTCTAATACAAGCTAAAGTTTGAGAACCACTGTGCTAGCCGGTAAGCCTCGTAACCCATCCCTGCCCCCTAACCCTGGCCTGGGGCTGGACACATGGAGATGCTCATTCAGGAGCCCCTAATTAAGGCCTCAGGTGGGTTCTTTTTGGAGCACAGGGGGGTGGTCAGGTGCCCCCACCTGTACGCTTCTGGAGCTTCTTCTTATTCTTCAGGGCAGATGCCAGAGCCTGGCCCTGCTGCAGGGGGTCTGTCTCCATGATCCTCTGTAGCATCGGGCGGCGGTCCACTGGGCAGACATCCACTGAGCTGTTGTTCCTGCGGTGAAGGTCCACATTGCGCTTAGCCCACCCCATCTGATGACGGTTTGGATTGGTGCAATACCCAGTGAGATCTCCAATCTGGGGAAAGAGAGGACAACAGTGAGGTCTGGGCCCCCAGAGTACCTCCAAAGACTTCTGCAGAGGAGGCAGGGACAGGCTTGCATAAGAACAGGAGCCTTGGAGCCACACAGAACTAATAAGCTTCAAGTCTGGCTCCACCACATACTAGCAGGTGCTTAGTTATCCTTTCAGCCACAATTTGCTCATCTGTCAAATAAGAGTGGACAGTAGGTAGCTTGCATGGCTTTTACAAGAATAAAATGAAAAAGTAGAATTACTTGTCAATGACAATTGGTATCACAATGATTATTTGCTCAAGTGACCCTTCAAGGTCTTACTCAATTTGACAAATATGTTCTGACACCTATTTTGTGCCTAGCTCTGTACGGGAAAATGTTGGAGAAATGACTCGGATGCAGTCCCACCTTCGGGAAGCAACCAGGCTAAAGAAGAAAAAACCCAACCACACCACAAGTTGGAATGTGTTAAGTGCCCACCAAAGAAATGCAGCATAAGTGACAGAGGCTGAGGGGATGGTGGTGGTCAACATACTTCTGCTGATGGGAGGGTCATTCCTGACTGAACACTGGAAAAGCAGAGAGCATACCTGGGCACCCAAAAGGGTGTCTATTTGGCTGTAATAGAAGGTACATGTGGTCAGTAAAAGGTAATATTGACAGGAAGCTCACTATGTGCCAGGTACCTTTCTAAGCATATACATATATATGTGTTATATATATACATACATATGTATATGTATATACATGTACTCACACACACCTGTGTATTAACTCACTTAATCCTTGCAACAATGTCTTTGACAAACAAGGCACGTAAGGTCACACAGCTAGTAAGCAGTAGAATTAGAACCCAAGCAGTCAAGATTCTTTATGTATGACTACCTGCTACACTACAGTGGGTAAAAGGCAAGGCTACCACACTGTACAACTATGGGGTTGCGGGGATGGGAGGGGGCACCATTTACAATATAGCACACCTAAATGGAGTTGTGCAATGGAGTGGCCCTACTCAGGGCCCTGAACCTGAGCCTAGAATTTGCAGTATGGAATAGGGAACTACTGCTGGTCCTTGAGGAAAAATGGTATGTTCTGGGGCTTATGGGCTCAGTGAGAAATACCAGGGGATGGCCTTAAACTCACAACTTTAAACTGATTTTCCTATAAGCACTGGGGGAACTTTCAAAACTATGTGAAGAAGGGAATGGCGTGATTCCTACCACTGCCCTAATGCAGGCCTCATCATCTCTTACAGAGCTCAGGCAACAGTTTCCTTCCTGGACTTCTTACCACCACTCTGGCTCCTTTCTTTCCAACTAGATTTTTACCCCAGCCACTGGAGTGATAGTTCTAATACATAAACTTGACCATGTTGCTTCCCTGCTTAAGAAACCCTTCCAGGGCTTCCCTGGTGGCGCAGTGGTTGGGAATCTGCCTGCCAATGCAGGGGACACGGGTTCGAGCCCTGGTCTGGGAAGATCCCACATGCCGCGGAGCAACTAAGCCCGTGAGCCACAACTACTGAGCCTGCGCGTCCGGAGCCTGTGCTCCGCAAC
>NC_041234.1:34703262-34822394 GCF_002837175.3 Physeter macrocephalus | reverse complement strand
TTCTTTATTTTTTTTTTTTTGGCCACGCCACATGGCTTGTGGGATCTTAGTTCCCCGACCAGAGGTTGAACCCAGGCCCTCAGCAGTGAAAGCGTGGAGTCCTAACCACTGGACCACCAGGGAATATCCTACCTTTCCAATTTTATACCATGTACCTAATCAAAAAAATATCTTAAATAAACAAAATGGGAAGAAAATTTTAAACCCTTTGCCTCCCCTCCCCCACAAAACATAACCAACTTTCAGTGTTTACCTATTACCCATGGTTTAAAGTCAAACTCAAGGCCTTCAATGATCTGACACCAGATTCATCTTTCCCCGCCTCTACCCTCACTCCAGCCACCTCAGACCACTAGTGATTTCTGCAAAATAACACGCTCTCACCCTTTTGGGTCTTGGCACGTGCACAGGCTGAGCCCCTGACCACAGGCTGCTGTCCCCCTTGCCCAGAGAATTCCTCAACCTTCAAGACGTGGCACAAGCATCAAGGCCCCCTGGAATACTTCCCTGACCCACAAGTAGTATAGGTTAGGGCCCTTAGATCCATGCTTTCCCAACCTCTGCCCCCAAGCCCAGCCTGTGTGTCTCCCATCACAATGTAGATATCTGTGGTTGAAACCACTAAACTGTGACCTCTCGAAGGGCAGCGATGGGGGACTGGCAGACGTAGAGTCTGAAAAAGCCTCCAGAGATCATAGCACAGCATATCAACTTAATCCTGTAGGTGCTAGGGAGCCATGAAAGGGCAGGTGACCTTTGGGACCTGCCATATGGAACAAATGTCCAGGTGGGAGACAACTGGAAACTTAGGTTAGGGTTACAGGAATGGTAGGAATAGAAAGAGGCCAAGAGCATCTCTTAAGATTTAGGAAGGAGAAGCCACAGACTTGGTGACTGTATATAGGATCCAGGATACTAGTTAGAAGGAAGGAAGAATCAGGGTTGCCCAGGTTTCTAACTTGAACAAGCAGGTGGATAGACGGGGATCCTGTTCTCTAGGCTAGAGCTGGGCTGGGAAAGCTGCTTGAGAGAGCATGCCTCCTCCTTGGACCTGCCATTGGTTGGCAAAGGATGCACCCTGCCTAGCACCCAGGGAGCCCACAGGGTGTGAATGAACAACCCGCATCTCCCCAGTATTATAGGCGGACCTTGTGGGAGCCAGGTGGAAGGGACTGACCATTTCCCAGAGCCCGGGGTAGAGGAGAGTGTTGCCATGAAGAAAGAGAACAGGTACCTTATACACCGTGGTTTTATTTTCCATGGCATCTGCTATTTTCACCATCGGAGAATGGAGCCACTTGATCTCCATTTCGAGCGGGTCCATGTCACCCAACAGCTCATCAGATTCTCCAGTGGCCAAGCCTTTAACACAATAAATACCACTGTCAGGGCCCTGGCTCCTCCCTGCTACTAGCCCCCCTGGTCAGGCCTCAGTGGAAAGGATATGTGGATGCTACCCAGGGAAGTCAGTAGGGAAGGCTCTTTTATTCCTGCTGGGAGGCCACATGATAAAGGATTCAAGATGTGGGTTTTGCAGTAGGGTACTCGCCTGCTGGGAGCTGGTCTTGGAGGCTCAAGCTTCCTCATCTGGAAAATGAGAATGCCACAAGCCCTATAACAAAGAGCTGCTGTGAATCACAGCAGAGAGTGCCTGAAATGCACTGGCCTGAGACACTGCTCTGTAAATGGCAGCTACTGGGATTCCCTCCCCAGGACTGGGCCTCTCTCCCTCTCTCTCTGGTGCCTTGCCTAGAGCTGGCCTCCACTGCAAACCACAAATGTGTCCATTGCCCTGGGCCCACACTACCTTCCCACCTCTTCTAAACTTGGCCCCATCCCCTTCCCTGGGCCTCTAATCCCTAATCACTCTTCAAGATTCAACACTAGGACAACTAGGAAATTCTCACTATTAACCACTCCCTCTTCTCAATTTCCAGGACCTCAATCTTTTGCCAAAGTACATTCTCACTGCCAGAGCCCCGCTTGCCCTCACACACAGCATCATCATAAAAATGTGAGCACTAATTCCTCCCAACTACCCACTTGATAGAAAAGCAAAGTTCAGAAGGAGGGCTGACTTGCCCAAAGCCACATGGGGGTAGGCAAGCCTCTTGTCCTCATTTGTAATCCAAGCACACTAAAAGGCCCAGAGAAGGAAAGCTACTAGCCCTCAACAGAAACAGAGTAACTAGAAGCCAGGCCAGCCAAGGCTTTCTCCACTACCCCAGAGTGTCCACAGATAGGCCCAGAAAGCACCGGGCACCTTTCTTGGGTGGGGTAGAGAAGAAAGGAGCCATCAACCAGAGCTGCAGATGGTAGAGTATCTGAGGAGAACAAACTTCCTACAGGAGTTTCTGAAAGTCATACCTCTGTACCTCAACAAATAACCATCTTAATAACAGCTAATATTTACCAAGCATGTACTATATGCCAGGCACTGTGTTTTTACATATCAAATAAGTCTTCACAACTATCTTATCAGGTGGGTGCTACTGTCCCCATTTTACAGATGACATCATTGGACATGGAGAGCTTAAGAACT
The DNA here is from genome assembly GCF_002837175.3 of Physeter macrocephalus. Taxonomy (NCBI): domain Eukaryota; kingdom Metazoa; phylum Chordata; class Mammalia; order Artiodactyla; family Physeteridae; genus Physeter; species Physeter macrocephalus. The sequence goes on along the minus strand of NC_041234.1, from coordinate 34,819,852 downwards.
TGTACAGCACCACACAACTAACAAAACTCAGATTCTAATCCAGGCAGTCCATTCTTTTAACCACTTAGATACTGAGTTGGGAGAATCTTCAAAACACGGCAAGAGAGCTAGTTTGAATGCCACGTCTGCCTGTCAATGACCATGCACCATTTAGCAAATATCACCCTTCTGTGTTTCAGATGCCTCACCTGCCAATGCAGATAAAAGTAAAAATCTAGAAATGGACATGCAATGGCTGTGACAAAACCTGGAGCAAAATGAGAGAAGGGGTTTTTGAGAGGAGTATCTCAGTCTACTCCAGGCCTCAAGAGATGGGGAAAGGAACCTCACACTTCATAAATACCGCACCATGTTCCAGGTACTTTGCTGATTTTTTTCCTATCTACCAAGAGCCCACAACCAGCTGCCTCCCTACCCCACCCCACCCCCATATTCCTGTGACCCAGATTACAATTGTCCACCTTGTGGGAAAAGACATTAAGGTTAAAGCTAGTTAAACAGTTTTCCCCAAGCCAGAGTAGAGCCAGAGCAGGGGGAGGTCAAATGTGGGACCTGCTGTCAGGTCTGTGTGGCTCCACTAGGGCAGGACCAGGTGCCAGGCAGGCCAACCTACTCGCCCTTACTTACATTCCATGGTGTCCTCATTGGCCTGCTCAGTATCCTCAATGTCGAAGACCTCAGTCATCTCCTTAACGATCTCAGCACTGAGATGGGCAGGCAGAGTGTGGGTGGAGGGTGGGAGTGTATAGAAGCTGATCTTCCCGCTGAATTGGGAGGTGAGAAGAAATTGGTGATCTCATTAAGACAACAAATGACCAATCAAAGAGAGAATGAGTTCTCAGGTCAGAAACAGTGAGGGTCAACTAGAAAACCCAGACAGTTGCTTCTGAACAAGAGGTTGAGCTGCTGGATAATCACTGGGCATAAGTTGCCAAGCAGGATGTGACCTAGTGCCTTGGACTTCCCTACCCAAGAAGTCAGGCTGCCCCGCCGCTGCAGTGAACACAGATGATCCCCTTTGTGGAGCCTGACTCCCAGCAGGCTTCACCCTTACACCTAGCCCCCTCCTCACCTCACCCAGTCAGCCAGGACAGCTTTGGCTGCCTGCTCCTGACTGTATATGCCCCCCTTCTTCTTCTTCCCCAAGCGGTGGGCCACTGCAGTCAGAAAGTGCTCAGTGGTCTGGAACCCAGAGACACCATAATAGCTGGAAATCTGGTGAAGAGAGGAAGAAGAAAAATCATTAGGAAGAACGAAGGGCCCTTGGAGCAGGGTAGGGCATAAGCAAGAGGCCCGCGTACCTCCTCCAGGTTGCAGCGCTGCAGAATGGTCTCCACTGGGGTCACAGGATCTGCCAGCTTCTGCACATGAATGCAGTTGCACAGGATGGTGCCCACCTCCGAGTTGGGTCCTGGGACAATGCCCGGGGCATCCAGCAGCCTGATGAATTTGTCCAGGTAGACCTCCTGCATGAACCTGGGGCGGGAGAGGGGAGATATGAGGACACAGGATGGTGATAAGCCCAGATGTGCCTGGCATCCTCTAGGCTCCAAGCACCCAGTTGAGAGAAGGGGTGGGACAGATGGCACACAGATGAAGGTGGAGAGATGTGGGGTCTGATGCTAGTCTAGCCTCCACCACCAGGGACTGAGCTGCAGGCCCACAGACAGACAAGCTTCTGACTCTCTGAGCCTGTTGCTTCACCAAGGAAGTGGAGCTGCTTAGTCAGAGCCCAATCTTGCATGGTGCCGGGGAGGCTTCAAGGAGCTAAGTGGCGGAAACACCCAGCTGGGGGCCTGGCCCATGGCTAGGGTGTGCCAGGTAAATGAGGGCTATTAGTGAGACTCCCATGCCCAGGGAAGAATCAAAGGCTGGTCCAAGATAAGGGACAGGGGCTGAAGGAGTGGGAGTTGGGGGAATGGTAGGGTGAAGGATCTGTGAAGTGGGGGAGCAGGCAGGTGCTTACTTGGTGACCCCAGGAACGGCTCCCACACTGCATGCACGGCTGCGCTTCAGGCTATTGATCAGGCTGCTCTTCCCAACATTGGGAAGACCTACAAAGGAGCAGCAGATGGCTCAGAGCAGTAAGGGTCCTCAAGAATATCTGGGACAGCCTGTGTGTGAGGCCCAGGCAGGGGCAGTGTGACCAGGCCATGGGGAAGCCAAAAACAGAGCCTGGCCTCCTGCCTTCCCATCCAAGGCCCTGACCAACCCCCTCCATGGCCTTTCTACCCCTCTCCTCCATATGTGAGCACCCTGGCTAGACGTGTCCCTCTCTCTAGATGTGACACTCACCTCCTACCTACAAACAGCCTGGGAAAGACGCTCAATGCAAGGCCTCTGTAACAAAATCCAGTGGAGGGTGGACACTGGGAAATGTTATAAGACAGAACCATCCATCCTGGTGTATAATTCACCTGGCAGGGGGTGGGGGGGCTCATCTCCAGATGTCAGTCTCTGAGCAGCTTTCTGCCTGTGGTGCAGGTTTTTTTGTTTGGGCATCTGTGAGCACCTCTCAGCCTATGGATGTCCTTGTCTATTTCTTCCTCACTGGGTCTCTCATTCCCACCATTCTCTTTCTGTGTGTGCTAGAACTTACACATGTACTGCTCCCTCACAGATGTGCCTGTCTATATATCCCTCGTGTATAGAAGTCTCTGTATATCTTCTGTCTCTTGGTTGTTCTCATTCTAAATACCACTGCTTTTCCCATTTCTGTCTTTCCCACTCCATCTTTTTCTCTATCATATCTTTCTTTGTCTATGTATCTCTGTGTATCTCGGCACCTCTTTCTCTGCCGGTTTGTCTCACTGTATCTCATTCTGGCCATCGTCCTTTCTCTCTAATTCTCCCCACCCCACCAGTTCTGCCTCTTTGTAATTCCCTCTATGCCAACTCCTCTCAGCTCTCTCTGTACATGTTCCTTCTCTCCCTGGGCTTGTCTCTCTACATGTATGTCCTTCCGTACGTGTTTCACTGTGTCTCTTTTTCTCTGTGCCTCCCTAATGCTCTCTCTGTCTCTATTTCTCTATATATACATACATATCCGTCTCATCATAGACGTGTATCTGTCTCTGTGACTCTGGGGCGTGACTATGTCTGAGGGTTGAGTATTTCCGGGCACGTGTCTCTCCGTGGCTCTATTTGATTGGGGAGGGGAAGTGGAGTTGGGTGAGTGTATGGGAAGAGCTTGGTCTGCATGTATTTTGCCTCTGGGTCTGTACATGTCTCCATACATTTGGATGTGTACATGTGTTTGTGGACCTGTATGTGTGCATAGGTCTGGGGGTGCATTCCTCTGTGTCTGCATCTTTGTTCCTGCCTCTTTCTATGTGTATCTCCCTCTGAATCTCTCTCTATCCCTGTGTTTGACTCACTCATTCTTTCCTTGGGTATGCATGTCTGCCTCTCTACTTACATGGGAGGGTCTCTAGCCCTCTTATGTTTCTCTGCAAGTCTCTGTGCACACGTCTTTGTGATCATATCTCCCTCTCTCTGCATGCCTCTGTCATTCACATCTGTCTTCCCTTTCCACTCCCCACCAATCCCACCATTTGGCTTTCCAAATCTTCTGTGTCTATTCAGGTATGCAAATCTATACCTTTTTCTCAGTGTCCAGCTTCACTTCCTCTCCCTGCAGGTCTATCTCTGCCTCTCTCAATTTCCCTGTTCCCTTCCCACCAGCCTTCCCTCAGTACCCTGGGTTCCAGGTTTGAACCTCAGCTCTGCCTTGTCTCACCCAGGGCTGAGCCCTACAAGTCCCTTTCCCTCCTCTGAGCCCCAGTGTTCTTATCTATGAAAGGGAGATATTCACCCCTCCCTCCCACAGCTCTGGTAGAATGAGATGAGGCCAACTCCAAGCCCGGCCCCGCACATTTGGTCCATGGTTCTAACATTCAAACCACGATAGTGATCCTGAGTATGCCTTCCCAAGTCCACCTATCCAAATTACAAATCACAAGACCCTTCCTGAACAGCTCCTCTCCTCCCCCCACAAAAGGAACATGAAGTTCCCAGAATCCTTTGCCCCAGTGAAGCCCCTGCACAAGGAAGAAGCCTGGGTCCCATGACCTCCCCCAAGGCCTTACCTACAACACCCACACGGATATGGGTGCGCACTTCACCCAGGCGGCAATAGTTCCCCAGAACCCTCATGAGATTTTCAGCTCCAAAGCAGGCTTTGCTTTTCAGCAGTGACTCAGAGGCTTGATCCACTGGCACACTGCAGCGATTCTGGAAAATGAGGGGTATTATAGAAGAGGCATCAGGTGGGAGACATGATCTCAGCTCAGATTTCCAACTTTCAGGGCCACCTCCCTGTGATCACTGAGACCCCCAGCCTGAAGCAGAGGGCTTCTCACACAGGCCCTGAATACCTGCCATTTCCCTGCTTCCACAAGGCCTATTTTTCCACTGTCTTTGCATCTCCAGTCTTCTCTGTCCCTGCCTGTCTCTTGCCTCCCTCAGCAGGGGCAGGATAGCATCCTTGCCTCTAGGCAGGCCAGGTTTGAGTTCAGCTCTGCCTCTCACAGGCGTGTGCCTGGCAAATTCTGATTCCATTCTCTGGGCCTCAGTGAACCTCGCCTACACAATGGGGACGTTAGCCTCCCTGTCTGTGGAGAAAAGAGATAGTGCCTGGCCCACATAAAGTCTACCTTCCCTTGATTCCTCGCACAGGACAAGGCCATTTCGGCCTCCATCTCCTTACTCCTGATGCTACCTCCTCTGTCTAGAATGCCCTTTCAGCTCTTCTGTCCTTACTTACCCACCACAGTACTTCAAAATAGGAATTGACTTAAATATCTATTAATAAGAAACAGATTAAGGAGCTATATCCTTGAAGTGGAACACAAATGAAAGAAAGCTGTTAAAAAAGGATGCTTATCACATTTTTGCCATGAAAAAGGCCAAAAAATTATAAAGGAGATATCATGTTTCTCCCAGATGAACAAAGATTTAAATGTTTAATGATATCAAATGTTGGCAAGGGTGTAGGGAAATAAGCCCTCTCACACATTCATCTATCCCATTAGTGGGAAGATAAATTGGTACAGCCACTGAGGGGTGGGGGTGGAGGAGGTGGGGTGCTGGGGAGCAATTTGTCAGTGACTAGGAAAATGTAAAATGCAAAAAGCCTATGACCCAGCCACTCTACCTCTCAGTGCCCAACCTACACAAACACTTGCCCACTAGCCAAGACGTGTAAGGGTACATGTTGTAGTACTGGTTATAATGATTTAAAAAATTGGGAACTAATTTTATTTAGCATCAGAAAGGTAGAACTCTATAGAAAGATCTTCAAGGAAAAAAAAACAAAACGCAGGATGACATATATGATACCCGCAAACACTATTTTCTCTTTATAAACACATCCACATATAATATAAAGCACAGAAAAACATCTGGAAGGATACACACCAAACTAACAATGGTGGTTACTTCTGGGTATGGATAAAAGAGATTGGAATTAGAGGTACCAGCGTAAGGATATTCAAGCTTCATCTATACAGTTGACCCTTGAACAATACGGGTTTGAACAGCACAGGTCCATTTATACACAAATTTTTTTCACTAGTAAATACTATAGTACTACATGATTCGCAGTTGGTTGAATCTGCAGATACAGAACTGCAGATATGAAGGGCCAACTATAAGTTATACACGGATTTTCCATTGTGCAGAAGGTGGATGTCCCTAACCCCTGTTTAGTTCAAGGGTCAACTGTAATTGTTTTTATTTTTTCTACTTTATTTTTTTAAATAAATAAGTTTTATACCTGGTGCAAAACTGAAAAAAAAATGTCCCCCAGGACCCAGTTTCTCTCCATTGAAGCAACAAATGTTTCTGTATACTTTAATATCTTACATTGAAAACACATTTCTATGTTAATGATATAATTAGAAAACAGTGTAGCCCCAGGCTACCCTGAAAGAGGCTAGATGTCCCTGGCCCCAGCTTACCAGGTTTTTGACCTGATGCTGGGTGCTGGCCTTGAAAGCCACGATTGGCAGCTCATTCCGAAGGTATTCCAGCCACTTCTCCACAACCTCCTTGGGGACCAGGTCTGGGGAAAATAGGAACAGAGAGGACTGGAAAGGAGAACATCACCTCGATGGCTCACTCCAAAGATGCAGCCACCCACATCCAAGACTTGGCCCACCTCCTGCCAACAGATATCTCCCTAGCACTGACAGCCCCTGTCCAGTCCCCAGGTTAGAGTTAGAAAGTACAGTCTAGTCTAGGGGACCAATTGGCCCTCCCTGAGGAGACCTCTGTTTCCTCAAGGAGAATGGGTAACCAGCTGTATGGTCCTAGATGCCATCCTTCCAGATCAGGGGGCCCAGGGTACCAGGGGCCTCCCAAAGACTGTGCTTCCTATCCCCTCCCTGGATCATTCTAGGTTGGGCCAAATGTCAAGAATAACCTTGACAAAAATGGCTACCATTTATGAAGAACTGAACATGTATGTACCAAGCACTTTATCATTAATTCTCCAACAATCCTGTGAGATTGGGACAATCACAGCCCATTTTACACCTAGAGAAACAGAAGCTCTCAGGTGACATGACTTGTCCAAGATCCCAGAGAAAACAGACAGCAAAACTGGGAATAGACCCAGACCTGAGTGACTCGTGAGCCGATGTGCTCTTCTGCCCCAGTGTCTGGGTTCCAGCTTGGGAGAAAAGAGGAACTCTCCAGGGTTGGCCAGTCACAGATAAAGCTCAAAATGGCAAAAACAGGGGACTGAAAGGCAGACAGGCTTTAACTCCATTCCCAACTTCTGCTGTACTATGTGTGTGGTGTGTATGTGTTTAGACAAGTGAATTCACCTCTCAAATCCCTGGCTTTAAAAACTCGAACAAGAATTCCTACCTTGCACAACTGTTATGGATACCACTGAGTTGCTGGGTGTCAGGGTCTGGTCCAAGCTAGTTTTTCAACAAGGCCTGGCCCCTGCCTTGCCTTACCCAATACTGCCCAACACCCACCAATCTTGTTCAAGACCAGGACCAGCTTCTTGTTGCCTTCTGCCCGCAGGACAGTCTCCTCCATTTGGAAGCAGCGGCAGCCCAGTGGGTCCCTGGCATCCAGGACTTCTAGAATCACATCAGAGTATTTCACCACCTACAGGGCAGGGAATGAGGGATGAAGGCAGGGAAAGAACTGGGTAGCAATCAACAGGCCTATGAAAGAAGGTCTCCATCTTAGGAAAAACAGAAGCAGAGAGGAGACAAGACTGGATTGATGCCCTCCCTAAAGGGCCTTAAGAAATGCGCCCCCGGGGCTTCCCTGGTGGCGCAGTGGTTAAGAATCCGCCTGCCAATGCAGGGTACACGGGTTCAAGCCCTGGTCCAGGAAGATCCCACATGCCACAGAGCAACTAAGCCCGAGCGCCACAACTACTGAGCCTGCGCTCTAGAGCCCACAAGACACAACTACTGAGCCCATGTGCCAAAACTACTGAAGCCCGCATGCCTAGAGCCTGTGCTCCGCAATAAGAGAAGCCACCACAATGAGAAGCCCACGCACTGCAACGAAGAGCAGCCCCTGCTCGCTACAACTAGAGAAAGCCCACGCAAAGCAACAAAGACCCAATGCAGCCAAAAAATAAATAAATGAATTAAAATTTAAAAAAAAAAAGAAATGGGCCTCCATACCTTACGGAACTCCTTGTAATAAGCCTTCCTTGTGGCCTCATCATCCAACTGAGGAAACATATTTAATTCCTCCAAAACTTCCTCCTAAAGGAAAGACAATGGTCCAGGGGAGGAAAGAGAGTGAGAGCTGTCTTTGGCAACCGTGTGAGGCTGGGAGAGCCATGTGAGTTCCAGCCCACCAAAGAGCAGCCTGTATCAGCCAACAAAGCCAGGAACTAGAAGAAGAAAGGATAGACCCACATGGTCCATGTGTGTGCCTATTTGTAAGTGTGTGTTCGAGCACCAGCTAGAGGCCTGGGATTGCACCTGAGTATATAAGGGAGGAATGTAAGAGGGAGGTATAAGTGAGAAAAACAATCTATGGGGAATGTGGAATGGAGGAAGCAAAATGTGTACTTTATATTAGAAAAGGAACTTTGAGTTGGAAAGTGTATATTCTGTGAGATGAGAATATTTGCCAGAAAGGCAGTAAGAAGTTCTAGAAAGAAGATGACTCTTCTCTTAACTTTCCCCTCATGTTCTCACTCCTTCTCTCCCCCTGTCCCCTAGTCAAACGCCTCCCCACTCCCAAACCCCAGTCTTTGGGTTCCAGCTTGGGATAAAGGACCTAACCAGGGTTGTCCAGTCACAGGTAAGGCTCTTCACCTCCCTCTCACCCTCCCTCCATGTCCCTACTGTTTCCCGTCCTCTCTGAACTGACTCCCTACTCCCCCTCCAACAATCTCACACCCTTCCTCTTTCCTTTTCACAGATCAATGGCAAAAGATGCTTTTGAGCAAACCCGCACCAGTCCTACCCAGAGGCAAAGACTGCTCTCTTACCTTGCGCTCAAACTCCTCCTGGCGTCGCAGGACATCCTGACAATAGCTTTCAATGGTCCTGCGTCGGTGTCTCTCTTGCTCCCGGGCAGCCTGCTGCTTCTCCCTCATCTCAACCTAACAAGTGAACGCACACCAGGGCTGTAGCTGACTAGGTCTGCAGTCTAAGGGAGGGATGGAAGACCAAGAGTAACAGGGAGCAGGTGACAGAGGGAGAAAACTGTGTGACATGGCACAGGTGGGAGGAGCAGGGATACAGGAAGGGAGAAGATATGACAGCAAGAGATAAGGGGTTTGAGAGAAAGAAAAAGACAAAGAGATGGAGGAAGGGAAAGCATGGCAGACACTAATACAAGGAAGGTATGTGAAGCTGAGAGAGAATGTGTTCTAGGCAGCGGGAAGCACTTAAGACCAGAGAGGAAAAGAAAACAAGGTCCTGGGATGTTCCATCATTTACAGAGCAGCAAAAGAGACTGCAGAAAAGAAAGAAGGACATCCAGGAGAGTGATATGACAGGAAAGCCAAAGTGAGAGTGTTTCAAAAAAAAATCATGGTCTCAAATGCTGAGAATTTGAATAATATGAGGGAAGAAAGCTATCCATGAGTCTAATATCAGAGAACATGCTGGTGAGGCTGGCAGGGGTCATTCCAGTGGAGCAATGAGAACATAAACCAGACAGCCATGGACTGGGAGGTGAGCAGATGGAGACACTAAATCAAGTATCAAGGCAACCGCCCTCTCTTCCCCTTTCCACAAACAGCCTCGACAACCCTAACAGTTCTGGCCTTTGCCTTTCAACATTTCTGTGGAACTGGCAGTCAAGCCAGGCCCTCTCTCTCCAAGGGAAAGGCTTACCCTCTTCTTCTTTAATTCAGCCTCCCGACTGGCATGATCATTGGAGTGAACAAACTGGGGAGCGGAGGCCACTTTGGTGGCTGCTTTCTTCCCATTCTGCTTTGCAGGCTGGTCACCACACAACAGGGAAAAAATGAACAGACCTAATGAACCCATGGAAATCACCCTTCCCAGGGGGTGTTAAAGCTGCTCAGAAGTGTAGTTGTTGGGGGAAAGGGAGAGAAGCAAACAAAAAGGGTTCTGTCCCAAGAGGTCTGCCCATCTGACTAGAGAGAGACCCTTCTTCCCCTAGCCAGGCAGGGACGTGCAGCCCTTGGAACAACAGTAACAGCATCACCTAGGCACTTGTTAGAAATAGCAATTATCAGATGCCAAGACATACCTACCAAATCAGAAACGCAAGGGTAGAGCCCAGCAATCTGTGTTTTAACCAGCCCTCCAGGTGATTCTGGAGGGCTAGTTAAAGTTTGAGAACCGCTGCTCTGACCCAAGTCCAACTTGTCCACAACTTTCCCAGCAGGACCAGGAGATCCAGGAGCTAGGGCCAAAGACTGTTTGAACCTCCCTCCTCTCCATGAGCAACAGTGACTTGGGAATTAGACAGACTCAAGTCCTAGCTGTGCTACCTTGAACCTAAGAACTTTCTCACTGAGGCTCAGTTTCTTCATCTAAAACATAGGATGATGACAATCCCTAACCAAGGTAAACCAAGCACAAAGCAGTGTATGGCTTGTGGTGGGAACTTAATAAATGCTGCTGCTTCTCTGCTGAAGCCACCCAGAGAGGGAGGGAAAGCCAGATCTACTGATTCCAATGCAGTGCTCTGTTTGGAGTCACCCAATATCTACCTGGTTTTGTGGGCCTCTCCTAGGGTGGGTAACCTGTTCCTGACCTTGTCGCCAACAATGGGTATACCTTACCTGAGCGTGGAACCAACTTACCTTCTTGCAGCCTTTGGAACTTTTACCTGGCTTTTTATTTTCTAAAGAAAAAAAAAAAGCCATCATCCACCTACCCAACGTTTGTTGAACCTTAATGGAGGTCAGGCCACACTGGGAACCTAAGGAATCCTCAGACACCATGTCTGTCTAGGCGCACAAGACAGACACGGAGCTGGCAGCAACAGTGTCAGAGGAGGTACTGGATATAAATGTTTGGGGTATTCAGTGCAAACTGAAACAATTCTTAAGGGAATCCTGTGAAGAGAGCAACTTGAATGTGCACTTCTGACTCCTCTTTCTCTCTTCCAGCTTCTAGCTGGGGCAGCTCAACAATTTTGGCACCAGGCTGAGGTGGGGGGCTGATAGCATGGGAAAGTGATCTGAGGGTTAGGGTTGGAGTTAGGGACCCTGGTTAGTCCCTGGTTAGGGACTCTGAGGAGTCCCAGCCAGCTAAGCCAGAGTAGATGCCCTCAGCACATGGGGAGAGAACTGTCCCTTCCTGCTGACCCTGCTCATGTCATTGCCTCCAAAGGGAATTGTGCTATGCAGCTAAACTGCAACCTCCCTTTGATTTAAGGAGGAGAGAGTTCACCTTCTACAATCACTCCTTAACAAAGCCCAGGAACTTAAGGGGCCTCTTCCCACTTCAATGAGGAGTCCCGTCTGTCATCTCCTTCACAGCTGGCCTCTCAGAAAGAATGGCTTCCCTTAATTCTCACCATTTGCAAGGGGGCTAAAGGAATTCTTACAGGGGGAGGTTCTGGAAGGTCAGGATATATGCTACAAACAAATATAGGAGCAGCTTGAGATTATCAGAGAACAGGCTCCCCAATCACACTAGGTGGTTCACACCAAAGCAGAGTTAATGTAGGAAACAGAGGATTTAAATACTACTGCAGGACTTCCCTGGTGGCACAGTGGTTAAGAATCCACCTGCCAATGCAGGGGACATGGGTTCGAGCCCTGGTCTGGGAAGATCCCACATGCTGCGGAGCAACTGAGGCCGTGTGCCACAACTACTAAGCCTGTGCCCTAGAGCCCATGCTCTGCAACAAGAGAAGTCACCGCAATGAGAAGCTCGCACACCACAACGAAGAGTAGCCCCCACTTGCCGCAACCAGAGAAAAGCCCGTGCGAGGCAACAAAGACCCAACACAGCCAAAAAAAATTTTTTTTAATAAATTAATTAAATAAATAAATACTACTGCAAGTTCTTAAAGAGACTCAAGAAGATACTTCATATGAACTGTGTGAGATAAAGATTCCCAAAATTTGATATTGAATAAAAATTCAATTGATGTAGTGGAAAACAGAACAGACATCACTAATAACCAAATTAATAAGCTAGAAGGTCAAGGGAAGAGCTTGCTTAAAACAGGACAAAAATCCAAAGAAAAGTAAAAACAGGGGCTTCCCTGGTGGCGCAGTGGTTGGGAGTCCTCCTGCCGGTGCAGGGGACTTGGGTTCGGGCCCTGGTCCGGGAGGATCCCTAATGCCCCGGAGCGGCTGAGCCCGTGAGCCACAACTGCTGGGCCCGCGCGCCACAACTTAAAAAAAAAAAAAAAAAAGTAAAAACAGAAAATAGAGAATGGACTCAGGAGAGCTAGTACCTAAATTAACAGGAGTTCCGGAAAGAGAAAAGATACAAATGGAGAAGCAATTACCCAAATTTAAAAAAAAAAAAAAAAAAGTAAAAACAGAAAATAGAGAATGGACTCAGGAGAGCTAGTACCTAAATTAACAGGAGTTCCGGAAAGAGAAAAGATACAAATGGAGAAGCAATTATTTTTTAAAATAATAGATGAAAGTTTCCCAAGTTGAAAACAGGATTGAGGCTTCAGACTAGAAAGGCTCATGGAGCATCAACATTAACAAAAAAGACACATGCCCTGGGCATACACTGATGAAATTTCTGAACTCCAAGGATAAAGAGAAAATCTTGTAAACTTCCAAATAGAAGGCATTCCCAACAAAGGTGAGAGAAGCAGACAGCCTTCTCAAATCCACAATTCTGAACACTTAAGACAGAAGAATAACCATTACAAAGTACTGAGACAAGGGACCATATTCCAAGCTAAATTCCTATAACTGATCAATATATCACTCTTACGTGAAGGTAAAAGACAGACATGTGCTAAGATTACCACCTGTGTTCCCTTTCTGGCAAAACTACTTGAGGAAGTGTACCAGCAAAAATAAGCATAAAATCATGCTAAAGGTCTCACTTTGGAAAAGTAGGGCAAAAATAGTTATTTAACTTTGGTAAAGTGATAGAAAAATTTAGTTATGCTTGATATAAATATGAATGCAATTACCAACATAATTTTAAGTCCAGGTGGAGGATTTTTTTAACTTGTTAAACTTTTTTAAAGTAATAAGGGAATAAGAAGAAACAAACAAAAAATATAAAATAAGATGGTAAAAATCAGACCAAACATATTAGTTATCATAATGAATGTGAATGGGCTGAATTTCCCCATAACAAAAAAAAATCAGATCCCAAGTCTCCTTTTCTTCCAAAGTACTCATGTTGCAATGAAAAGAATGTGAGGTTTGGAAGGAACCAGGTCTGGCCATTTTACTCAACAATTTCCATCGGCCTAACTTCCCTGGAAAATGAGGGCCTGCACTGGATACAGGCACACGATGAAAGAAAATATACATCACTTAAAGTGGGGAAAAACATCTGCTTCAGAGAGGAGAAGGAGGGGGGAGGAGAAGCGAGGAAGAGGGTAGGGGTGCAGTCACCACTCACAACACTGCAACACCCAGGAGCCGCTGTTACTGTTTTTTAATAGCTTCAGAGAGAAAACAGCTATCATTTTTTAGCCAGACATACCTAGGTTCCTGTTCTGGCTCAATAACTACCTAGCTATATGACCTTGAAGAATTTCCTTAAATCTTTCTGACCACCAATATCTCCATCCACCAACTCTCATATCAATACTCAAAGGTGGATCTCTCCATTCATCCATCATCTCCCATACTCTCACCCCACTACATCCCTGTATCCCCAGCCTGGCAGTGACTCTGCCCCCATCCTCCATTTACCCCTGCATCCGACTTCCCACTATGCCCTCTGAAACTCCCACTTGGGAGATCAGCACTCCCCTAATTCTTCCATCTTTTCTTGGGAACAATTCCTCAACCTCCTGCCTTAATAGAGACTCAGCTCTCCCCTGAGGACACTGCTTCACCTGCAGGCCTGAAAGGTGGCTATTAGTTTATATGAACATGAATACCTTGGAGCCAGTAGGTACAGGAGGTATCTTGCAGACTCACCACTGCCAAACCAATTTCTCCCTCTTGTTAAAAAAGAGGGGGGAGGGGGGGAAATCCTGCTTTTTTTGAGACTGCTGCTATGCCTGTCACCTATGAGTCACTTTTCCTCTTTTATTGAAGCACCTAGCTCATAGCTTTTTTTTTCTTAATTATTTTTTTAAATTTTTGGCTGCATTCGGTCTTCGTTGCTGCACATGGGCTTTCTCTAGTTGCAGCGATCGGAGGCTACTCTTCGCTGTGGTGCACAGGCTTCTCATTGCGGTGGCTCCTCTTGTTGCAGAGCACGGCTCTAGGTGCACAGGCTTCAGTAGTTGCAGCATGTGGGCTCAGCAGCTGGGGCACGCAGGCCCTAGAGCACACAGGCTTCGGTAGTTGTGGCATGCGGGCTCTAGAGTGCAGGCTCAGTAGTTGTGGTGCACGGGCTTAGTTGCTCCGCAGCATGTGGGATCTTCCTGGACCAGGGCTTGAACCCGTGTCCCTTGCACTGGCAGGCGGATTCTTAACCACTGCGCCACGAGGGAAGTCCATAGCTTTACTTTCAACTGAACTCCTGCCATCATCAACCTGAGCAACTTTGGTGATAACTGGGCCCCTTCCAACGCTCAGGTTTCCCACTTCCTTGACATCCCCATTCCATGTAGCCACCTGCCCACCCACTGCTATGGTGACATCTATGATCATCATCTATAACTGCTTGTACTTCAGAAAGCAATCTCAGACACCCCTCTCAACTCTATTCAAGCACATTTGTTCAACCTCCTAGAGACTTCCAAAACACTGGCGCCACTCGGTTCTTTATTCAACGGCCACCCCATTTCCCTCCCTGTGCAGCTTACATTCCAGTCTGTCATTATAATGGATTACATACCTGTGCCACCAATCATTGATGGTTGTAAATCTTTTAAATGATAAAACATACCCTCCTTTTTAATAGCCATTCAAAAATGTACAAAAGTTGAAACTGTATCTGAACACTTTCTAGGGCTTCTCAATAATCTTCCCAGATTTAATCATTATCATTACCATTTGGGTCCAAGGTATCTCTAGCCCAGGGTGTAGGGAGCTGCACCATGAAGCACCTCCCCCATCTTCTGCTGCAATCATCCTAGTTAGTCTGATCAAGACTTCAGTTGCAATTTAACAGTGAAAGTCTTTGTTTTGTGTGCACATGTAAAGTTTTTCCATTTAATTTAATGTTCACCATTTTCCCACTAATGCAGATATGTATGATTGTTCTTTAACAGGTAATACAGTCATATGGTTCCAAAGTAAAACCATGTCAGATGTAGAAAACAAACTTATGGTCACCAATGGGGGAAGGGGGGAGATAAACTGGGAGATTGGGACTGACATATACACACTACTATATATAAAATAGATAACTAATAACGACCTACTGTATAGCATAAAGAACTCTACTCAATACTCTATAATGGCCTATGTCGGAAAAGAATCTAAAAAACAGTGGATATACGTATAACTGATTTACTTTGCTGTACACCTGAAACTAACACAATATTGTAAATCAACTATACTCCAATAAAATTATGATAAATAAATAAATAAAAATAAAACCATGTATTCTGAGAGGTCTCCCTCCCACACTTGTCCCTAGCCACTGCAGTCCCCTTACCACAAGAAACCACTTTATTAGTTTGTCATGCATCATTCAGTTTCTTTATGCAAATACAAACATATATTCTTATTTCCCTCCATTTTCTCTCAGGGAAGGTAACATACTATGTACTTCTGTCAGCAACTTGCTTTTTTCACTGAACAAATCCTAGAGATCTTTCCATCTAACAGTTTTTCCATATAATAGTCTTTCCATATACTACTTCCTCATTTTTTTAAACTGCCAGGGTTCCTTTGTATGCATATACTCTATTTCACCAGGTAATTATTGTGTTTTTCATCACTATTAATAATACTATTACCAATAAAAATTAATTTAAAAAATAATAATTCTATTATTATCTTGTATTTGATATTCTTAAATAGAGTATAACTAATTTTGTTCACTTTTCTTGTGTTGCGTGAAAAAATGATTATTTGCTTTTGGTATTAACATAACCAAAGTCTGATTCTTGATGAAATTTTTATGATTATATAAAGTAAGTGAATTTTTTTTCACCAAGCCCTACATAGGCAGGGCCACAATTCACACAGAAAACAAGGCCACTGGGTTGCACAATTCTCATCCAGTCTATCCAGTGTGCTATCCAAATGTTATCATTTTCTGCTTGGGCTATAGCAGGATAAAGGCAGGGAAGCACAGAACCAGACCTGTCCTACTGCCTTTGCCTTCCCTCTTATAGGAAAGAGTCCATGTATCACATTTGTCTTCTCCCTCTACGCTGTAAGCACCATGGTGGGAGGAGGGGGGGATTGAGTTAGCACTACTAATTGAGACATTCTAGTGCCTGGCATACAGTAAGTGCCAAATAGCTATGCCTGGTCATGCTGGGCCCCTGGGACACAAAGATGACCCAGATGTCAGTGAGAAGTTAACAGTGTTGTGAAAGAGACAGACCCAATCATAGACTCAACAGCCCTGGTTCCTGTGGGTACACAGACAAGTGGAAACCAAGGGAGGAGGTTAACAGAAGGGATTCCCAGAGGAAATGATGTATAAGTTGAAATCTGAAAAACAAGCAAGAGTTATCCCCTTAAAGGATGAGAAGGAAAGGGAAAGAGTCATAAAGGCAGAAAGAACAGTAATTTATCCACACTGTCTGTTTTATAAGTAAGAAAAATCCAAAGCTCAAGAGAGGTCAGACAATAATTCAGCGGCAGACAGTGTATGCATACTCTGAGGGGCTAAACTCCAAAGAGAAATGAAGGCTGAATCTTTAAAGCTAATACTTACAGAGTGCTTATTATGTGCCAGGCACTGTTCTAAGTGTTGTACCTATTTTAATTCATTAAATCCTCACAACAACACTGTTAGGCAAATACTATTACGTTATTAAGTAGGAACTATTTTTACCCTCCTCTTCCCCCACTAGACTGAAGGTAAGTAACTTGCTCAAGGCCACACAAGTAATAAGTGGAAGAGCTGAGATTCAAACTCAGTCTGGCTCCAGAGTCCATGCTCTTAACCACTAGTACAACCTATGATACCAACTTAAAGGTACAACTTATAAAGAAAAATGCTAGGCTGTGTTGGGGTTATAGGCAGTGTAATATGGTATTTACTGCTATTCACCTGCAGTCTCTTTGTCAAGTCACTTAACCTTGCTGAGCCTCAGTTTCCTTATCTGTAAAATGGGTATGGGGGATAAGGGGAGCTATACCTCAGAAGGAAGTTGGGAAGACAACAATAATACCATACGTAAAAGACAGACTGAATGATCTGGTTCATACTGGGCAATTTTTTAAAATACTATGAATATTCATTAAAGCTTAGGATTGGGAAGGAGTGGTAAAAGAAACTTACTGTGTCTAAGTTTCATCATGATGACTAGCTTGAAAGAAGGTAGATTCAAATCTGCAGGCTTTTTTTATTCCTGTTGGAATGGGAGAAGAACCAATTTGAAGACAGAGAGAGGAGCCACAATGCTATAAGCCCCTTCTGAGCCCCCTGAAGGCAAAATAAAATGTTAAAGAACATGATAAGGAAGCCCTAACAATTAGAGGAATCTGAGAGAAGGGGTTATACTGGAGCTGGCGCCTGGTATGGCTGAGTATAATTAATTATAATAATAATATTACAGGGAAGGTAGTGTCACACTACCCAAAGGGAAATTAGGTCGAAACCTCTCTTCCTGGGTGGAGTCAGTGCCTCAATGCATCAGACAGGATACCCTAGGTAAGGGACTAGCACTAAACCTCTCTAAGGGGAGAGGGGTATGCAAGGACAATCTGTTTCTACATAGGGTATTAACTGCACCTCTTTTCCCCAAATAGGGGGTTCCATGTCTCATTTACCCTGGAAGTGGGAGGGAAAGACATATCCCAGGAGTCTACCCTGGGGAAAAGGGACCTCAGAATAGGGCTTTTTATCTGTATGTCTATGTGGACTGAGGTCAGTGCAAAATCTTGGGGGAGGGGGGAAAAATGTGCACCTGTATGTATGGCTGGAGTCTGTTCCTTGGTGACAGGGGGGAGGAGGGCAGGATGCCTTTTGTCACTCTACTCCAGGATACAGAGGAACTAGATAAACCAGCACAGTGGCTGTGTGCATCTCCACTGCATGGGAGAGGAGCACAAGTCTGTACATCTGTAAGTTGTGCAGGGACCGGGGGTGGGGAGTACTCTGAGTCGCTTTAGCCTAGGGAGGGCCATGAGATGGGACTGATATACTGATCTCCACTACAAGGTGACATTAGTGCCATGCTAACAAAGGGGGGATTTATGCAGCTTTGCGTGAACGGGGTCTGCACCTTGCCTGCAGTGGGTTACTCTAGCCCCTTCCATGGGAGATGGGATGGGGCACGATCTGTTTATCTTGTGTATGGGTTGAAGTCAGCAGTGTGTTAATATTTAAGGAAAAGGACCTCTGGTTCTCTGCACGGGGGAGGGGGGAATGCAGCTATACATTCAATGGAACGGCCCTTACAGTAGGTGGGGGGGGTTCCCGTGGTATTTTTTCCTGGATTGGGAGAAAAAGATCTGAGCTCCTCTACCTCGGATAAGGGGGGAGCCCATATGCACGCACTATGGGGTGATCAGTGATGTCACTGCTTCTCAACATTGGAGGGCACCTCTCAGCTCCCTTGGGGTCTCTCCTTTCCTACAGTTGGTGATTCTAAATCCTTGGGAAAGGGGGGAGAGGAGGGATGATCTGTGTCTACCTAAAAAAGAGAATAGGGCTTCCCTGGTGGCGCAGTGGTTAAGAGTCTGCCTGCTGATGCAGGGGACACAGGTTCATGCCCCGGTCCGGGAAGATCCCACATGCCGCGGAGCGGCTAGGCCCGTGAGCCATGGCTGCTGAGCCTGCGCGTCAGGAGCCTGTGCTCCGCAACGGGAGAGGCCACAACAGTGAGAGGCCCGCGTACTTTAAAAAAAAAAAAAAAAAAAGGAGAATAAATCTGAGCCCTTCTTCCCCGGGGGCCCCAGGAGAGGCAGTTCTAACTGTCTCTTCGTGGGTTAAGGTCTGCTGTTGTTTGCTGCGGGGCATTTTTGGTGGGTCAAGCCTTTACAAATTCAGTAAGCCAGCGCCTGGGGAGGAGGTGGTGAGATCTGATTTTCCATAATGGGGACTCACTCTAGCCTAGAAGGGGTAAATCTGCGTGCTTCTCTGTGGGATGAGACTTGTGCCTCCAAACACTTAGGGAGGGGTGGTCTACCACCTCTGCAGGAGCGGGGGCGGGACATCAGTCAATTAGTTACACGGGGGCGAGGTAGGGAGGTCTCTAGGTCTTGACGCTAAGGGAAGGAGGCTCACTCCTCTGTATATTAAAATTTCGGAGCTCCTCTATTCTGGTGGTCGGGCGGGGGTGGGGGTAAATACATCAAAGCCTCTGTCCTAAGGGAAAAGGTGCGCGCCGAGGCGGATCTGTGTGCCTTAGCGCCGGTAGAAATCTGTGCCATTCAGCCTCGTGAGGAGGGAGATGTGTCTCTTTATGGGTGGGGTCGATGTCGCCACACCTTCAGGGTGTCCACGCCTGTCTACACCAGGAAAATACGGAATGGAACCTCACTACCCTAAAAGGAGGAGGGCACTCGACGCTTCTCCACACAAGTGGGGTCTATAACTCTCCATACAGTGTGTCCAGGGGTCTACACCTGTCCAGATGAGGTGCGTCCGTGCCCCTCTATCCCGCAAGAATGTGTTTGGGCGCATGTCCACAGGCCGAGCAATCCCTGCCTCTCATCCGGGCCCTTCTACCCTGGAAGGAACCCGACTCTTCACCTCTCTATTCCAGGGCAGAGGGCGCCTCTGGTTTCACCTGAAATAGTTGATCCCTTCCGCGTGGCCAGCTGGATGAGCGCTCACCACGAAAAAAGAGAGTCATGTCTTACCTCCACTTCCGGCGGAGATCGGAGAAGAGAAGACAGCACAACACTGTCGGCCCACAGGCTGCGCTCGCGGCGTTAGGCTTTGACTTCCGGATCCCAGCCTTGCTGGGCGCGTACCCGGGGGCGGGGCTTAGGATTTACGGCTCGCTCCCTCCGGTCTCTTCCCCAGGGCCGCGCTGGCCCCGCCTCCCGGCCGCTCAGTAAGGTAAGGAAATAGCCGAGGGGGGAGGCGGGGAGGCGGGGAGGCGGGGAGGCGGGGAGGCGGGGAGGCGGGGAGGCGGGGAGGCGGGGAGGCGGGGAGGCGGGGAGGCGGGGAGGCGGGGAGGCGGGGAGGCGGGGAGGCGGGGAGGCGGGGAGGCGGGGAGGCGGGGAGGCGGGGAGGCGGGGAGGCGGGGAGGCGGGGAGGCGGGGAGGCGGGGAGGCGGGGAGGCGGGGAGGCGGGGAGGCGGGGAGGCGGGGAGGCGGGGAGGCGGGGAGGCGGGGAGGCGGGGAGGCGGGGAGGCGGGGAGGCGGGGAGGCGGGGAGGCGGGGAGGCGGGGAGGCTTCGTTGGCTGGTGTGGCCTTATAACCTATTTGTAAGCCAAGTTCTTGTCTGCGGGCGTCTGCTTGGCCCTAAATATGTGTGTTCTCGAACCTTAGTGACCAAGTGATCGCCAAGGCCGCATCAGACAAGGGTGGGGGGGTCGGTGCCTTTGTCTACAACGGAAGATGGCGACGGGCAGGGTGTGAGAAAATGGCCGCCAGGGTCACATGTTTTGCTGAGTATACCCACCTGAAATGACTAGGTTAGCTGCTCCCAGCAACCGTCCCGGCTTGCAGGGTCCCAGAGAAACCCTGAGGGAGCCACTCAGAGCTCCTTCTGCCACAGCGCAGATCCACGGCCAGGCCTACAAACCGAACAACTGGAAGCCTCTCCCACTCATTTGCCTTCTTCCCCTCCTCCTCCCTCCCTCCCTCAGGCCTCAGAGCAGCGTCGGCTGGAGGGAATGGATTTACCTCTGGAGTGGGGGCAAGTAAGGGTTTCTTCAGAAGTCATCTCAGGGAGCTCCTGACCTGGCTGGAGAATGAGGTCTCCCCCTTAAAAAAGTAATTATTAGTCTGAAAATGTCTTCTTCCTGATAATTTAGTTCCAGCCACTCCTCTTTCTCTAGACTAAACTTTGGAGTGAGGCCGAGCCCCTCTACCCCAAGGATATCAACCTCTAGCATATCCAGGCAGAAAATGACTCCCTCTGCCTACTCCTACCTCTTACATTCGAAGGACTCACTGCCCCTACATCCATGGAAGGCTTCTAAACTCTTACCCTAGAGAAACACAACTCCTCTGGACCCCAAACCGGCCCTGGCCACCTTCACCTTCCCCCCTGCATTAGCAAATTCTTCCTTTTTCTTTAAGACCTAACTCTTGTGGCTTCTATGAACTTTCCCAGCTGAGTGAGAAACTCAGAGCACCTTGTTGCCTTTATCACTTAGTACTGTAATCATTTATGTGGCTGTATCTCCACAGGAGAGTGAACTCCCTGAGACTAGGGGCCATATATCTTCGCGCCCTCAGCAGAACCCAGCACAAGACTGGTACAAGGCACGCTTCAGCAAATGTTTGTTAAATGGGTAAGTTTACAGGTCTACACCACAAATCAATGGGAAATGGACATTTTAGTAGATAGTGCTGGGAAATTTGGCTCACCATAACGAGAAAAATAAAACTGGATCCCTATTTATTTCCATATGAGAGGGTGGAGAATATCTTTGTGACCTAGGACTGTGGAAGGACTTTTTAAACAAAGTCCCAAATGCACAAACCATGAGGAAAAAATTTGTGATGAAGTCTTTGATAGGAATGAAAATTGGTATTACTACTTTGGAAAACAATTAAGAAGTAATCAGCATAGTTAAAGATGGCCCTGGGACCCAGCAATTCTGTTAGAGATGTGCATATATATATATACACATATATATATGTGTTAAGTCCTAGAGAAATTCTTAAACATATGCACAAGGAGGCATGTGCAAGAATATTCATTGCAAAATAAAGATAAAAAGAAAACAATCAAGAAAAGAATATTCATTGCAGAACTGTTAGTAATAGAGAAAAAAATCTCAACAATCTAAAAGTTCACCAAAAGGAGAATAAATAAATAGTGGTATAGCCACACAACAGAATACTATATACAACAGTGAAAAAAATGAACCAGAATTGGGTCTATCAATCCAGATAAATTTCAGAAACATAATGCTGTGATAAAATGCAAGTTGTGGAAGGATACATGATGTGTGAGACCATTTATATAGATTTTTTTAACTAGAAAACAATGCACTATGTTGTTTATCAATTACATAGATATGTAAACAATATTTTTTAAACGAATTAAACACCAAACGCAGAATGGTGATTACCTCTGGGGAACAAAATGAGAGAGAAATACACAGAGGACTTTGACTGTTTGTCTAATATTTTATCTGGGTAATAGGTACATGGGTGTGTGCTATATTATTCTTCATACGTATTTGTATGCCTGAAGTATTTCATATTTTTTTAGAAAGACTATGAGGATCTATAACAAAATTAATGGTGTCTAAATCTAGATCAGTGGTTCTCAAACTTGGGCTGCAGCAGAATCACTTGGGAGAGCTTGTTAAAATACCAGATGCTGGGCCCCACACCCAGAATTGTGTTTTAGTTAAGTCTGTAGTAGAGCCCAGGAATTTGCATTTCTAACAAGTTCCGTGGCGGTGGTGGTGGTGGTGGTGGTGGTGGTGGTGGTGGTGGTGGTGGTGGTGGTGGTGGTGCTGCTGCTGCTGGTGGTGGTGCTGGTGGTGGTGCTGGTGGTGCTGGTGGTGGTGGTGCTGGTGATGATGATGAAGAAGAAGAAGATGATGATGATGAAGCTGCTGCTGCTGCTAGTCCAGGTACCACATTTTGAGAACTGCTGACAGAGAAAATGAAATTATCAATGAATTTAGTTTTCTTCATTGTGCTTTTCTTTGTTTTCCATGTATTCAATGAGTGAGTGTTACTTTAGGGAGAGGTTTTTGTTGTTTTTTAAATTCTCTTTCATCTCTAGTTCCCACTCTCATTTCCTTCATGTAGGCAAGCATTTTAAAGTGTTTTATGCATATCTTTTTGTTTATATGTGTTCTTGCAAAATATGTATTGTTGTTTTACATGCATGTTCCCCAAAATTTTCATTTTTCCATTTTTCAAAATTCAGAACAGTTGAAAAAACTGTACAATGAAAGCCCATATACTCTTAATATTTTGCCAAATTTGTTCTACTTCTCTTTATATGTATATGTATGCATCTTCTTGCAGGCAGTATAACAGCTCACCCCTAAAAGCTTCAGCACACATCTACTAGAATAAGGACATTCTCCTGCATAACCACAATACCATTATCACACCTAAGAAAACTTACTAATTCAATAATACCATCAAAGATACCCTATATTCAGATTTTCCAATTGAGCCCAAAATGTTCTTAGACCTGCTCTTATTTTTTGATCCCAGTATCTAATTAAGGTTTGTGTATTACGTTTGGTTGTTGTAGCACTTTAACTTCTTTTAATCTAAAATAGTACCCCTAGATTTTTTGTGTGTTTGAGATTACACTGATACTTTTCAAGAGTCCAGGCCAGTTTCTTGTAGACTGTCACACAGAATATCTGGATTCATCTGCTCTTTCCACATGATTAGATTCAGGTTAAATAATTTGAGCAATAACAGTACCTAGAGGATACCTCTTACTTCATATTGTATCTTCTCAGGAGGCACATAACACCAGGTTGTCCCACTGTGGAGAATGTTTTGTGTCTGTGCATTTTTGTTTTATATAAATGGTATCTCAGTCTGTTTCTTACTTTTTTCATTCAGCCTTTTGTTTTTAAAGCCTATCCATATTGCTGTGTATACATCTAATCCATTGTTTCTAACTGCTCATGCTAACCAGTGTGCCTTCACCACATTTTCCCTGAATATTCCCCTGATAATGGACAGCAAGATTGCCTCCAGCTCCATGACACCACAAGTAATACTGTGATGAACATCCTTGTGCATGTCTCCTTATTGGCCTGTATGAGAATTTCTTTTGAAACATATACCCAGGAACAGAATGATTGCCTCATAAAGTGTGCATATACTTAGTTTGACTAAGAATACTAATACTGCTAAATGGTTCTCTGGGATGGCTACACCAGTCCAGTTTTACCACCAGTGTACAAAGATTCCTGGATCCCTACATCCTCACTGACACTTGACATTTTCCAGCTTTCTAGTTTTTACTGGTCTAATAGGTTTAATAGGTATTACTATATCTTACCTTGTTTTAGTTTACATTTCTCTGGTTATTAATTAATTTTTTTTGGCCGTGTCTCGCGGCTTGTGGGATCTTAGTCCCCCGACCAGGGATTGAACCTGCGCCCTCAGCAGTGAAAGCACAGAGTCCTAACCACCGGACCACCAGGGCATTCCCACTAATTAATTTTTGAGCATCTCTTTAGATGTGTGTCAAACGCCTCTTCTGTAAATTGCCTGCTTTTATAGTTGGGCCATTTTTTCTATTAGGGTTTCTATCTTTCCTGTTGATCTGCTAGAGTTCCTTATATAGTCTAGCTATTAGGCCCCTGTTGGTTTCAGTCCCCTGAAACCAACAGGAATCTCCCCCTGTTTTAACTTAGCCCATGATAGCTATCTTTGAACAGAAAATGTTAATTTTAATGTAGTCAAATGCATCACATTTTTGCTTTATGGTTTTTGGTTTGCGGGATTTTACTTAAAAAGTAGTTCCCTCCTCCTAGGTCACAAAGAATTCTTCTATTTTTTTTCTATTAACTTTATAGTTTTACCTTTCACCTTTAGGTTTTAATCCATTTAGAATCCACACTCATATGTGGTGATAGGTAGGTATGCAATTTATTTTTTCCATGTAGTGAGCCACATTTCCCACCACCAAATACTAAACAATCCCTTTTTCATTGATTTACCATGCCACCTTTGTCATATATTATGAAACATACACACATAGGTCTGTTTCTGTTCTTGTACTAATACCACCTTGTTTTTAATATTTTGTAACGTATCTTAAATCTGATAGGGCAAGTCCCCTCCTCTTTAGTCTTCTTTTGGGTTGTCTTAACTATATCTCTGCATAAATTTTAAAAAGATTTTATCAAGCTCTTCAAAAAATCCAACTGTAATTTTGATTAGGATTGCACTGAATTTATAGATTAATTTGGGGGAGTTGACACCATCAAAATATTAACTTGTCCCATCCAAGATCATGGAATGTCTCCTCATTTGTTCAGTTCACCTTCTATCTGTGCTCTTTATTAAGAGTTTAAAGTTTTCTCTTTAGAATTTTTGTGTGTTTTTACTAATTTAATTCCTAGTGACTTTACAGTTTTTGTTACTATTCTGAATATTTTAATTTTTTGAATAGATAATATACACGCATTTTGAATAGCAAAACTATCTAAAAATTACACTTTGAGAATTGTCACTCATCTTTGTCCATTCTACCCAGTTGCCACTATACACACCGCCCACAGTTACCAGTTTTATTCATTTATTTTTTTATTCTTCCAGTGTTTCTTTATGCAGATACAAACAAGTATAAATGTATATCCTATTCCATCTCCCTCTTTCTTACACAAAAGGTGACATACTATACATACAGTTATACATGTTGCTTTTTTCACGTGATACATCCTGCAGGTCCTTACATATCAGAGTATTAGAAAGTTTCCACTACATAGAAAGTCATGTAGTATGACTTGAAACTGTTGAAAACTGAGAAGTCGTTACATTATGTGGATGTGTAATAGTTTATTTAATGACTGCAATACCCTACTGATGGATGTTCAGGGTATTTTCAGTCCTTTGGTATTACAAATGGTGCCATAATGAATAGACATTTCATATGTATGCAGATATTTCTATAGGATGAATTCTAAGAATCACATTTGTAACTTTGGTAGATATTGCCAAAATTTCCCTCCGTAGGTGTACCATTTTGCACTTACCACCCATGTATGAGTTTATGTGTTTCACCACCACCTCACTCAGAAAGTGTATCATTAAAGACCTTCGGATTTTTGACAATGTGATAGGTGAGAAAAAGTATCTCACTGTAGTTTTAATTGACATTTCTCTTATGATGAGTGAGGTTGAGCATCTTTTCATATGTTTAAGGGTCATTTTTGTCTTTTCCTGTGAGTTGTCTATTTATATGCTCTGTTTATTTTCTCGATTTCTACAAGCTTGTTATATAATTAGAGAAATTGGACCTTTGTGAATGATATCAGTTGTCAGTATTTTTTCCCAGTTTGTTGTTCTTTTGACTTTGCTAATGGATTTTTTCCCAAGCAAATTTTACTTTATTTTTATGTAAACAAATTTATCTATGTTTTCTTTTATGGATTCTAGATTTTGATTTGTACTTTTGTGATAGATTGCATTAATGATCCCAATTTTTTATGTGTCTCCACACCCTTTGGTAGTGCCCTCCCATACTGACTGAGTTTGGCCATATAACTTACTTCAACCAACAGGATAGTAGCAAATTTGATATAAGCAGAGACCTGAGAAAGCTCTTGCATATTCTTCTTCCTCTCTTGGACCCCTGCCACTGCTATGAGAACATACCCAGGCTAGTCTGCTGGAGGGATGTGAGAGACATATAGAAATGAGCCTGGTCCTCCCAGCCAAGGCATCCTATAGCAGCCAACCTCCGGCCAAGCCACCAACTTAGTGCAGACACATGAGCTGGCAGAGTTGAGATCAACAGAGCCTGATCCAGCGTGTAGAACCTCTCAGCTGACCATAGACTCTTGTCTGAGTTTGGGTATCTAAATATTCATTTTGGTTTTTTATAGAGAATTATTGTAGCAATAGTCCCCCATCATTGTTCTTCCTTTTCAGAGATATTCTGGCTGTGCTTGTTTGTTATTTTAACATTTGATCTTTAATTTAGCTTGTCTAGTTTCAGAAAAAGAAAAAATATGGTATTTTAATTAGCTTATACTAAATTTATAAATTAATTTTACATCTTTATGATTTTGAGTCTTCCTATTTAAGAAATGGGGTGCCTTTCTATTTGTTTCTTCAGAGTGTTACAAAAGTTTTCTCTTGAAGGATTTAGACATTTCTTGTTAAGTTTGTTTCTAGGTATTTGCTATAGACTGAATGTTTGTGTCTTCCCCCACCCCCCGAATTTTACGTTGAAACCTAACCCCCAATGTGATAGTGTTTGGAGGTAGGACCTTTGGCAGGTGATTAGATCATGAGATTGGAGCCCTCATGACTGGGATTAGTGCCCTTATAAAAGAGACCTAAGAGAGCTCCCTTGCCACTCCTGCCATGTGAGGACACAGCGAGAAGATGGCTGTCTATGAACCAGGAAGTGGGCCCTCCCCAGACATAAAATCTTTGAGTGTCTTGATCTTGGACTTCCCAGACTCTAGAACTGTGAATAATAAATTTCAGTTGTTTATAAGCCAACCAGTCTGTGGTATTCTGTTATAACAGCCCCAACAGACTAAGACGTTATTTTGTCTTTTTTGTTGCTATGATAAATGGAGCCTTCTCTTCCATATATCTTCTAATTGAATGATTTCTATATATTAATTTTATATCCTGCTACCTTGCTGAGTTCTCTTGTTTGTAATAGTTTTCTGTTGGTTTGCTTGGGTTTTCTGGCTCTGCAGTCTTATCTATAAGTAATGATAGCTTTACCTCCTCCATTCCAATTGTAATTTCTAATTTCTTTTTCTTTTCTAATCACAATGCTTTTGCTACCTCCAATATAATGTTAAATTGTAGTGGAGCGAGTAGATACCCTTGTGAGTTTAGCATATAAATGCTGCTAGTGTTTCCTGGTTAAGTGAAGTGCTGGATTGCTGGATTTGGGGATGGATGGATGGATGGATAGATAGATAGATAGATAGATAGATAGATAGATAGATAGATAGATAGATAGATAGGCAGACATAATTATATTAAGGAAGAAATTTTTATAAAGAATTTTTTGTAAAGGATGGGTATTGAATTTTGTCAAATGGTTCTTTGGCATCTCTGAAAATGATGATATGATTTTTCTCCTTAGATTCAACAATATGTTAGATTGTATTAATGGATTTCCTAATATTGAATGATTTTTGCATTCTTGGAAATAAACTCCACATAGTCAGGGATTCTGTTTGCTAATATTTTATTTAGGATTTTGCATCAATATTCATAAGTGAAAATTGGTTTATATCATTTTCTTTTTCTTGTGAAATCTTTGTTAGATCTTGATATCAATGTTATACTCACTTCATAAAAAGAATATGAAAGTGTTCCTTCTTTATCTAGTCTCAGGAAAATAAAAATAACATTCAAATGATCTGCTTTTCAGTGTTAGCAGAGTTCCCCTGTGAAATCATCATGGCCCAGTGCTTTTGGGGGAAAGTAGCTCTTTATAACTTTTTCTATTTCTTCCATGGAAATTGGTCTATATGGACTTTTCTCTTTTAGAGTTTTGGTAAAATATATTTTCCTAGGATGTTTTCCATTTCTTCAAGGTCTTTAAAACGATTTGCACAGAGTTGTATGAGGAAGTCCTTTATAATGTTTAAAATGTCCTCTTACTATGGTTATGTCCAACTTTTCATTTCCTGGTTTGTGTCTTTGTGCTCTCTCCTTTTCTTGATTATTATTTAATGGCTTATATATTTCTTTTTCACAGAATTGGTTAATCTATTTATTTATTAGTTCTACTGTTACCTGTTTTCTAACTCCTTTATTTGAACTTTTCTCTTTGTTAATTCTTTCCTTCTGTTCCCCTTAAGTTTATTCTGTTTCTCTTTCACTAACTTTCTGAGTTGGGTTCATTTAATTTTTCCCTTGTTTTTAATATAAGTATTTTGAGGCAATGAACTTTTCTCTGACTGCTGCTTTATCTGTACCCATAGTTTCTGATATGTAATGTTTTCATTATTATTACTGTCTAGAAATTCAGCAATTTTGGTTTGAGTTTGCCCTTTGACCCAATAATTGTTTGACAGAGAGTTTTTATATATTCAGATGGAAGATCTTTTTTACATTCATTTCTACTTTTATCCAGTTGTGATCAGAGAACATTGTCAGTATTAGTTCTGCCTTTTGGAATTTATTGAGATTTTCTTCTTGGCCTAATATTGATTTTGTTGTTTAGGTTTTCTATATTCTTACTGGGTTTTTGTTGCTGTTGTTGTTCATTTGATCTGTCCTGGAATGAGAAAGGTGAGTTAAATTTCTCCTGTTTTTAGTGTGTTTCAATCTATTATCTATTTCTCCTTGTATCTCTTAATATTTCAGCTTTGTGAAAGTTGCTATGTTATTTGATACAAAAATACTCATAACTTTATATTTTCATTGTGAATTGTGGCCTTTTTTATCTCAATTAATGCTTTTTTGTAATAAGCTTTTTATTTCAGAATAATTTTAGTTTTATAGAACCCTTCATCTAGTTGCCCCTCATGTTACTATCTTATATGACTACATCTGTGAAAACTAAGAGATTAGCATTAGTACATTGCTATTAACTAAACTCCTGACTTTATTCAGATTTCACCAGTTTTTCCACTAATATACTTTTTCTGTTCCAGGCTCCAAACCAGAATCCCACATTGCATTTAGTCATCATCTCCTCCAACCTGTGGACAGTTCCTTAGTCTTTCCTTTTCATGACATTGACAGTCAATTAATGCCTTTCATTCTGACTTTCTAACTGGGCTGAAAATTAAGATTACAACCTCTGCTTTCTTTATTTGCATTTGACTGGTATACCTTTGCCCTTCTTGTATTTTTAACCTCTCTGAATCTATTTGTTTTAGTTGACTCTCTTGAATACAGTAGTTGGGTTTTGCTCAGGGATCCAATAGAAAAATGTTTTTCTTTAAATAGATGAGCTAAGACCATTTATATTTACTGATACAAAAGATGTTTGGTGTTAATATTGTCACATTATTTTAAGTTTTATTGTTAGCTATATTTTTATATATTAAAATCATGTTACTATGTAGTCTATTTTTATTGATTTTTTTATCAGTTAACGCTCAGTTTTTTTTGTTTTCTTTTATTTTTTGAATTTATGAATTTTATTTATTCGTTTATACAGCAGGTTCTTATTAGTTATACATTTTATACATACTTGTGTATATATGTCAATCCCAATCTCCCTATTCATCACAACACCACCATGCCCCCGCCACTTTGCCCCCTTGGTGTCCATATGTTTGTTCTCTACATCTGTGTCTCTATTTCTGCCCTGCAAACCGGTTCATCTGTACCATTTTTCTACATTCCACACATATGTGTTAATATATGATATTTGTCTTTCTCTTTCTGACTTACTTCACTCTGTATGACAGTTTCTAGATCCATCCACCTCACTACAAATGACCCAATTTCGTTCCTTTTTATGGCTGAGTAATATTCCCTTGTATATATGTACCACATCTTCTTTATCCATTAGTCTGTCAATGGGCATTTAGCTTGCTTCCATGACCTGGCTATTGTAAATAGTGCTGCAATGAACATTGGGGTGCATGTGTCATTATGAATTATGGTTTTCTCTCAGTATATGCCTAGTAGTGGGATTGCTGGGTCATATGGTAATTCTATTTTTAGTTTTTTAAGGAACCGCCATACTGGTCTCCATATTGGCTATATCAATTTACATTCCCACAGCAGTGCAAGAGGGTTCCCTTTTCTCTACACCCTCTCCAGCATTTGTTGTTTGTAGATTTTCTGATGATGCCCATTCTACCTGGTGTGAGATGATACCTCATGGTAGTTTTGATTTGCATTTCTCTAATAATTAGTGATGTTGAGCAGCTTTTTTCATGTGCTTCTTGGCCATCTATATGTCTTCTTTGGAGAAATGTCTATTTAGGTCTTCTGCCCAGATTTCGATTGGGTTGTTTGTTTTTTTAATATTGAGCTGCGTGAGCTGTTTATATATTTTGGAGATTAATCCTTTGTCAGTTCATTCATTTGCAAATATTTTCTTCCATTCTGAGGCTTGTCTTTTCATCTTGTTTGTAGTTTCCTTTGCTTTACAAAAGCTTTTAAGTTTCATTAGGTTCCATTTGTTTATTTTTGTTTTTATTTCCATTACTCTAGGAGGTAGATCAAAAAAGATCATGCTGTGATTTATGTCAGAGTGTTTGACATAAACATAGGAAGCTATGTTTTCCTCTAACAGTTTTATAGTGTCGGTGTTACATTTAGGTCTCTAATCCATTTTGAGTTTATTTTTGTGTATGATGTTACGGAGTGTTCTAATTTCATTCTTTTACATATAGCTGTCCAGTTTTCCCAGCACCACTTATTGAAGAGACTGTCTTTTCAACATTGTATATCCTTGCCTCCTTTGTCATAGATTAGTTGACCACAGGTGCGTGGGTTTATGTTTGGGCTTTCTATCCTGTTCCATTGATCTATATTTCTGGTTTTGTGCCAGTACCATATTGTCTTGATTACTGTAGCTTTGTACTATAGTCTGAAGTCAGGGAGTCTGATTCCTCCAGCTCCACTTTTTTCCCTCAAGACTGCTTTGGGTAGGGCTTCCCTGGTGGTGCAGTGGTTAAGAATCCACCTGCCAATGCAGTGGACACGGGTTCGAGCCCTGGTCCAGGAAGATCCCACATGCCACAGAGCAGCTAAGCCCATGCAACACAACTACTGAGCCTGCGCTCCAGAGCCACAAGCCACAACTACTGATCCCGCATGCTGCAACTACTGAAGCCTGCACGCCTAGAGCCCATGCTCCACAACAAGAGACGCCACTGCAATGAGAACACTGTGCACCGCAAGGAAGAGTAACCCCCACTTGCTGCAACTAGAGAAAAGCCCGCGCACAGGAACAAAGACCCAATGCAGCCAAAAATAAGATAAATAAATTAAAAAAGAAAAAAGACTGCTTTGGCTATTCTGGGTCTTTTGTGTCTCCATACAAGTTTTAAGATTTTTTATTCTAGTTCTGTAAAAACTGCCATTGGAAATTTGATAGGGATTGCATTGAATCTGTAGATTGCTTTTGGTAGTATAGTCATTTTCACAGTATTAATTCTTACAATCCAAGAACATGGTATATCTCTCCATCTCCAGATCCCTAATTTAATCACATCTGCACAGTCCCTTTCGCCATGTGAGGTGACACACGTGTTCACAGATTCCCAGAACTAGGACGTGGACATCTTGGGAGGCTGTGGGGCATTACTCAGCCTTCCACAGAGTAGTCCAGAGGTGGGCCTAGGTGCCTAGGACTCTATACCCCTATATTAAAAGGTCACTGGAAGGGCATGACTTTGACCGAGGCACTCTCTGTAGCTGAGGCACCCCTGAAGGTGCTAATAGCTGGAGGGGGCCCCTGAAAGCACTCCACAAACCAGGACAGCAAGTGGTTTCTTCTTTTTTTTTTTTTTTTTAAGATTTATTTATTATTTATTTATTTACTTTTGGCTGCCTCAGGTCTTAGCTGCAGCACACGGGATCTTCGTTGAGGTGCAGTCTTTCATTGCGGTGCGCGGGCTCTTCGTTGTAGTGCGCGGACTTCTCTCTAGTTGTGGCGCGCAGATTCTCTCTCTCTAGTTGTGGCGCATGGGTTCTCTCTCTCTCTAGTTGTGGTGCGCGGTCTCCAGGGCGCATGGGCTCTGTAGTTTGCGGCACGCAGGCTCTCTCGTTGAGGCACGCGAGCTCAGTAGTTGTGGCGCAGGTGCTTAGTTGCACAGCGGCATGTGGGATCTTGGTTCCCTGACCAGGGATCGAACCCACCTCCCCTGCATTGGAAGGCGGATTCTTCACCACTGGACCACCAGGGAAGTCCCAGAAGGTGCTTTCTTAAAGGGGAACCTGGGCAGTAATATTATGGCGTCCACTACCACACTCCGTCCCCAAATCTTAGCACAGAAATGGGCACCAAGTAGGCTCGTAACCTTGACTGTAGGTGCATAAGTTGCCACCTAGACGCTCACCCACAGAGGAATTCCCAGAAACGGATCATAATGACAATGGCACCCACTGACTGAGCACATACCATCCATCTGCCAGGCCCTGCACTAAGCAGGAGACTCACATGACCTCACTGCGTGCCCGCCCCTGCCCTATTACTCTTCCCATTTGTTTAAACAGAAAAGGAAACTGAGGCCCAGGAAAAGTCCTCTGTTGCCGTTTTTTTGGAAGAGTTTGAGAAGGATGGGTGTTAGCTCTTCTCTAAATGTCTGATAGACTTCACCCATGAAGCTATCTGGTCCTAGACTTTTGTTTGTTGGAAGACTTTTAATCACAGTTTCAATTTCATTACTTGTGATTGGTCTGTTCATATTTTCTGTTTCTTCCTGGTTCAGTCTTGGAAGGTTATACCTTTCTAAGAATTTCTCCATTTCTTCCAGGTTGTCCATTTTATTGGCATAGAGAATTAAATATATCTGGTCTGTTGTGTCATTTAAAGCTTGTGTTTCCTTATTAATTTTCTGTTTGGATGATCTGTCCATTGGTGTAAGTGAGGTGTTAAAATCCCCCACTATTATTGTGTTGCTGTTGATTTCCTCTTTTAGAGCTGTTAGCAGTTGCTTTATGTATTGAGGTGCTCCTATGTCGGGTGCATATATATTTATAATTGTTATATCTTTTTATTGGATTGATCCCTTGATCATTATGTAGTGTCCTTCCTTGTCTCTTATAACATTTTTTTTTTTTTTGTGGTATGCGGGCTTCTCACTGTTGTGGCCTCTCTGATTGCGGAGCACAGGCTCCGGACACACAGGCTCAGCGGCCATGGCTCACGGGCCTAGCCGCTCCGTGGCATGTGTGATCTTCCCGGACTGGGGTACAAACCCGTGTCCCTTTCATCGGCAGGCGGACTCACAACCACTGCACCACCAGGGAAGCCCTAACATTTTTATTTTAAAGTCTATTTTATCTGATATGAGTATTGCTACTCCAGCTTTCTTTTGATTTCCATTTGCATCAGGTAGAGTAATCTTGGTTGTAGATTCTTCCCTTTCATCACGTTAAATATATCATGCCAGTCCCTTCTGGCTTGTAGTTTCTGCTGAGAAATCAGCTGTTAACCTTATGGGAGTTCCCTTGTATGTTATTTGTAATTTTCCCTTGTTGCTTTCAATAATTTTTCTTTGTCTTTAGTTTTCTTCAGTTTGATTACTATGTGTTCGGGGTGTTTCTCCTTGGGTTTATCCTGCCTGGGACTGTCTGCGCTCCCTGGACCTGGGTGGCTATTTCCTTTCCCATGTTAGGTAAGTTTTCTACTATAATCTCTTCAGATATTTTCTCGGGTCCTTTCTCTCTCTCTTCTTCTTCTGGGACCCCTATAATGCGAATGTTGTTGTGTTTAATGTTGTTCCAGAGGTCTCTTAGGCTGTCTCCATTTCTTTTCATTCTTTTTTCTTTATTCTGTTCCATTGTTTTTTAATTCTTCTAGGTCTTTGTTAAACATTTCTTGCATCTTCTCTATCTTTGCCTCCGTTCTTTTTCTGAATTCCTCGATCATCTTCACTGTCATTATTCTGAATTCTTTTTCTGGAAGCTTTCCTACCTCCACTTCATTTAATTGTTTTTCTGAGGTTTTATCTTGTTCCTTCATCTCGTACATAGCCCTCTGCCTTTTCATCTTGTCTATCTTTCTGTGAATGTGGATTTTTTCTGATTTTTTTTGTCCTGACATTTAGAAAAGTTTATACTTTGGTCTAGTGATTAATTTTAGGTATCTTGTTTTTTCTAGTTGTTTATTGCTAATGTAAAGAAATGTTATTGATTTTTATAAGTTGATTTTGTACCTAGCAACTTGCTGAACTCTTTTTAATTCTAATAGTATGTCAGTTGAATCTGTTGGTTTTATCTCTTCTCTTCCAGTCCTTACACGTCTCATTTCTTTTTCTCCCTTTATAGTATTAAACAAGACTTCCAGTTCTATGTTAAACAGTAGTTGGTGAGAGTAAGTATCTAGTCTTATTCTTAATCTTCAAGGAAATGCATCTTAAGTTTCTCCATTTACTGCAAAATATGCTGTAAAATTTTGGTATGTAACCTTCACGAAGTTAAGAAATTTTCCTTCTATTCGTATTTTTTAAAGAGTTTTCATCATAAGTAGGCATGTAACATACTTTTTCTACATTAATTGAGATACTTATACAATTATTCTCCCTTAGTCTATTCATGTGGTAAATTACATTGATAGATTTTTCTGAGTTTGAATGCTTTCTCCTTGCATTCTTGGAATTAACTCCATTTGATTGTCATGTATTTTTTAAATACTGTTGAATTCTGTTAGCTAATATTTTATTTAAGATTTATGCATCATATTCATAAGTGAAATGAGCCCATAATTTTCTTTAATTGTCCTTATCTGTTTTTAAAATCAAGACTTCAAGATTTTACTAGACAAATAAAATGAGCTAGGCAGCTTTCTCTCCTTTTCTATTTTCTGGAATAAGTTGTATAAGAAGAGAAGTAACTCCTGAGAGTCCCGCACACTATACCTGTAAATCCATCTGGGCCTGGATTTGGGTGGAAGGGATGTCCTTACCTACCATTTCAGTTTCATTAATGCCTAGTGGTCTATTCAAGTTCTCTACTTCCTATGCCATTTTTATCACTTTATATTTTTCTAGGAAAAAACTTTACCTAGATCTTTCCAATTATTTCTGCCTAGTTCCTAGCAGTCAGGTTTCTGGCTTGAGTACTTGGTGGTGCCTTCACAGAGAGGAGGGCACAAGAGGAGCAGCATGTCTGTCATTTGGGGGCCAGAGGAAGTTTGGCTACCTCTACACTTTCAGCAAAGCAATGGCTATATGTGATTCTCTGTTGCTTTGGATATTTGTGATTATGTATGAATGTGCACACTTCTATAAAGGTGTGTTTTTATACATGATGCTCTGGTGTGTTTCTGTTTATATGAAAATGTCAGGCTGAAAAAGAACAATTTTTCTGTGTAGTTATTTTTCTGTATCTGTTTGCATGGGTCCGTGAGCTGTGATGGGGGTATTTCCATGGTTCTCTCAATGTCCCTGTGTACATCAGCATCTCTGCCAGCTGGTAATTGATTCTGTGTGCTTTTCCATGTCTTGGAGTATCTGCAACTGTGAGGGTTCTTGATTCTATGTGTATCTTTATGTCTCTGCACATGTCTGCATCTCTGAGGGTTGGGGATTATGTATGCATCTCTGTGTTTTACTGTAGAAATATATGTATGCAGTGCACATGCTACGTGGCAAGTTCAGACTCTCCAAGTCTGGAAGAAACATTACAACAGGAAATGCTCTGGATTCCAGCTTCCGGATGGAATTTCACTCAGAAAAATACCCCTTCCTGGTCCTCCCAATAACTGCAGCATTCTTTGTCTTTCTTGAAGAGGCTGAGTTGAGGGGGTTTATGCTAACCTTGACCTCAGAGGCCACGTCTTTCAGGAGGATTTGGCAGAGCCATGAAATTCCACACCCTGCCACTTGCCTCTTGCCAGGCCTACTGCTTCCTCCTAAACCCTTTTATAGCTCCACGTTATCTACCAGACCAATTCCAATCTAAATTGTCCAGAGAGGCCAGAAGAAGACACATGGAGATGAGGAGAAAGAAACAGAATAAGATTTTTATAAAGAAATAGATAAACAAAGATATGGGAACAGGGGTATAGAGAAATGAGAACAAGGAGATAAAGAGACAGAGACCAAGAAATAGGGCCTGAATGGTAGGAACAGATAGTCAGAAATGGTGATAAAGAAGCAAAGAAGGTTGGGGACAGAGAGATGTACAGACAGATGGAATGGGCAGGGTAGAAAAAGAGGGACTGACAGAAATGAGGCTGGAATGTAGGGAGAGAGAGAGAGATGGGGACAGAGACACAGAGATTGGGGTCAGAAAGGCTGTTACATAAAACATGAGGATAGAGACACAGAGATGATAACAGCCAGGTGGATAGAGAGAGACACAGAGATGATAACCGCCAGGTAGATAAAGAGAGTGACTGGGATTAGTTAGACAAAGATAGAAACGGAGATGGTGTTGAGGAGGAGGAAGAGGTTGATGATATAGAAGCTAATATTTTTTTAATTGAAGTATAGTTGATTTACAATGTTTCAGGTGTACAGCAAAGTGGTTCAATTATATATATATAAATATATAGGTATATATAGTCTTTCATATTCTTTTCCATTATAGGTTATTACAAGATATTGAATACAGTTCCCTGTGCTATAGTAGGTCCTTGTTATTTATTTTTAGGAGCTAATATTTTTGAGCATTTGTTATATTTGAGGCATGGTTCTACAAGCTGTACATGTGTTAGTTCATTTAATGCTCTTGGTAACACTGAAGCAGGTACTGTTATCAGCCCTGTTTTACAGATGAGAACACTGAGGCACAGCAAGTCAGCAGCACAACTAGGATTGGAATCCAAACAATCTAACGCCAGAGGCCATACTCTTGACTACTCTGTCAGTGACAGAGAGATACAGACAGGGAGCTGGGGACAAGATGGCAAACAGATGAAACACACATAGGGACAGAAAGATGGAAACAAGAGACAGGCACATGAGGAGAGCCACCCAGCAAGAGAGATGGTAACAGAGGTAGAAAAGGGGTGATAGATGAGGAGAGACTCAAAGAGGGAAACAAGGGCAAGAAGACCAACATAGGGTTATGTGTGTTAGAGAGAAACAAAGAGAATGTAAATGTTAGTTGTGAGGGGGTGGGAGGCTGGGGTGAAGACAGAGACTGGAACAGAAAGGTGAGAATTGAAATAGAGAAAGATAGGTGGGGAACAGAGACAGATGAATGCAGCAACATAAATAGAAAGATGAGAACTGGGAGACAGCCAGAGATAAGATAAATAGGTACAGAGTGATGGAGACAGAGGGGTGGACAGAAAAGAGGCCAAGGAGCCAAAGGAAATTGAAAGAGAAACAGAAAAGACACAAATTTTGGAACAAAAATTCAGAAACAGATGAGGTAGGGTAATATGTTATTATATATGTGAGGATGGAGACACAGACCAAGAGAACCATAAGTTAGATGGGGACAGGATGGAGACAAGGCAACCCCCAACAGAGGCAATGGAGAGAGACTGAGAGCAAGAGCAAGAAGGGGAGAGATTGAGAGAGAATAGGAGAGATAGGAAAGAGAAACCACCAGAGAGATGTAAACAGAAAGACAAGAGAGAGCAAAATAAGAGAGATGGGAGACATCTGAAAGGTGGTGACAGTGATGGTGAACTGGGGTGACAGTAAAAAATAAATAGAGGCACAGAATGAAGTAATTTTGATTCAACAACCACTCACAAGTCTCAGATATATCAGAGCTGGCACTGGGCTGTGTGGTACCCAATAGGCTGTGAGCTCAGGAAGGCAGGGCCTGGGCCTTTGTTATGCAATACTGTATCCTCCACCTACAGTATACTCCCAATCATGTGGAGGGCTACCATTTATTAAACATTAGGTACTGGGGACTGTGCATGCGTTTCATGGATTATGTTATTGAATCCTCACAACTCTGATGTAGTAGGTATTATTATCATCCCCCCCAATTTACAGATGGGGAAACTGAGACTTAGAGCAATGAGTAACTTACCCAGGGTCACACAGAAGAGCTAGGAGTGAAGCCCCAGCCTGGACCAATGGTGAGAGTATGTCATGAACCAAGGATTAGGATGAACCCTGTTCTTTCTGTACACCCAAGGTGCAAAAAATCAAATTCCAGTCTGCCTGCCTCCAAGGCCTACATGTTTGACCACCATGCCACACTGCTCTAGTGAAGACTCACTCACAGACTGATGGAAGACTGCTTAACCAAGGTAAGTGTGTCCTGACTCCTTACCCTCTGGAGCTCCCTCTATCTAGCGAAGGAGGATGACCTGGCTACCTCAGAGAGAGTGAGAAAAGTCCTGTGAGTGACAGGAATAAAGCCCTGTGGGAGAACCTCGGCCAGAGAAAATCAGAGAATGCTTCCTGGAGGAGAAAGTAGTTCAAAGAGGCCAAAGAGATTTACAGAGAGGTCAGTGAAGCTTGAGGGTCCCTCATTTGTCTCTTCCAAGGCCCTCTTAACAATCAGCGAAAAATCAAAGAGTACTGAAGATGTGTACTCTTCACTCTATAAGAAAATTGAAATGCCTTGACATCTTACAGCTCATATATGAAAGAAACTAAACAGGTTTTCCCAAATTTGACAATAGTCCTAAAAATGTACATTATTGTAAAGCTGAAACTTTTCTAAACTATCAATAGTAAAAAATTTCTGTCAACCATGCTATTAAGAAAGACTGACTAATATTTCTGTTCTCTCTACAGAAAAATGATCTTATGCTTCAGTGACAAAATAAAAGCCATCAGACATGGGAGAATTGTTCCAGGACTTTCATCTTCCCACCACTGAATCTCTAAACCTCCCAGTATCTGTGTTCATCTTTTGTTTCATTCCTTCCTGTTACAATGAAGGGCCTGAGGACCTCTCCTTCTCTCTGAGGCCAAGTGCCCCAGACCCCAGCCTCTCCTTTCCCTTCCATTATTCCTTTTCTCTTCTGTGTTCCCGTCAGGTCCCTCTCTATGGTCTCTGAGTCTTTCCCAGCAGCAAACAAGCATAGTCTAGTATCTCCCATCTTAGAAAAATCATTCTTTGCCCCTCCTCCTACCATCACCTTAGCTCTCTGGGCTCTGTTCCCATTCACAGCCATGTTTCACAAGGAAATCGCCTACACACCTAGCTCCACTTCAGCAGGATGGGGGGCAGTGTTTTATTCCCTCTGACCTCAGGGAGGGTCGTGTAACAATCTACCCTCCCACCAGCACTCTATCCAATTATTCCTGCTTTTAAAATTTTATTTATTTTTCATGATAATACATTATAAATTTTATAATATACATATCTGTACAGTTTGAATAAATTATAAAACAAATACCTATGTACCTGTGCCCATCACCCAGCTTCAAAAACAAATCATTTCTGAATGACAAAACCCGCCATGTAGCCCTCCCCAGTCACATCTCCTTCCCCTCCCTGAGGTAACCAGTGTCATTTTTCATGCCTTGCTTTTTTGTATGGTTTTACAACATATTACTGCATCCATATATTGTATAATTTTGAATGTTGTTCAACTTTATATAAACATATTCTTTCATGACTTTTTTGAATCAGTATTAGGTTTCCTGAGTTTTATCCATGTTGATACATGTAGCTGGAGTTCATTCATTTATTTAATTATAGTTTTCCATTGTATAAATATGTCTCAATTTATTCATTTTATTTTCTTGTTTCTGTTTCTTGCTGTTTCAAACAGGCTTTGGTGAACACTCTTGTAGTGTCTCCCAGGACACGTGAGGATTTCTCTAGGGGAGCGATTCTCAAACTTTCTGGTCTCACGACTTCCTTTACATTCTTAAAAATCACTGCAGACCCTAAAAAGCTTTGGCGTATGTGGGTTATACCAATTGATACTTGCTGTATTAGAAATTAAAACTGAGAAAGCTTAAATATATTAATTTTAAAATAATAAGCCAATTACATTTAACAAAAGTAACATTTTTATGAATAACTATATTTTCCAAAACAAAAAGAATATAGTGAGAAGAGTGGCATTGTTTTACATTTTTGCAAATCTCTTTACTGTATGGCTTAATAGAAGACAGCTGGATTCTCATATCTGCTTCTGCATTCAATCTGTTGTGATATTACATGTCATGTAGCCTCTGGAAAACTCCACTCTACGTACTTGAGAGAATAAGAGTAAAAGAAGCAAATAACATATTTCTAGTATTATGGTTTTGGCTCCCCCACCCCGCATCCCTGCCTTCAGGATCCCCAGACCACATTGTGGGAACTACCACTCTGGGATAGACACCTAAAATTGCTGGACCTAGAGTATGTGGGTAGTTCAGCTTTACTAGAAAATGGCCAACATTTTCTAGAGTGGTTGTATCAGTTTACACTCCTACCAATGGTGTATCCATTCACTCTTCATCCAGTCTAGTTTTCACCCCACCACTCCTCCAAAACTACTTATATCAAGGTCACTACCAACACCCGTATTGCCGTATCCAATAGATCCCTTTCGATCATCATTTTAGTTGACTTCTCAGCACTCTTAAAACATCCCTGGGCTTCCCTGGTGGCGCAGTGGTTGAGAATCCGCCTGCTGATGCAGGGGACACGGGTTTGTGCCCCGGTCCGGGAAGATCCCACATGTCGCGGAGCGGCTGGGCCCGTGAGCCATGGCCGCTGAGCCTGCGCGTCCGGAGCCTGTGCTCCGCCACGGGAGAGGCCACAACAGTGAGAGGCCCGCAAAAAAAAAATCCCTGACACATCGCTAGTTATGTCCCTATCTCTTTACCTCTTTTCAGTCTCTTTGCCACCTCCTACTCCTTCATCCAACCTCTAAACTTGAAATTTCTCAGAGCTCAGTCATGGATTCTCTTCCTTTCTCTTTGTTCTGTCTTAGACTGAATTCTTCTCTTGTGGTTTTTTAATGTTGTCTCTATAGTGCCAACTCTCATTTATATCTGAAACCAGACCTCTCTGGGATGTACAATATATACCACTATCTACTTGACTTCTTCCTTTGGCTATTTCAAGGGCATGTAAAACTGAACTCTTGATCTTCCCCTGAAAACCTTTTCCTCTTTCTGTCTTCCTCATCTCGATGAATGATCTGGCCTCACATCACCCGGTCCTTGGGAGGTATCCTTGATTCCTCCCTCTCCCTCCCACCTGCAAGCCACCACACCAAGCCCTTTCAATTCTAAATATCTTTCAAATCTACCTCTCTTCATCTCCACCTCTGCCACCTTAGTCCACTCACCGTCATCTCTGATTGCAGTAGACTTATAATCTTGTCCACCTCCAATCCAATCCACAACAGCCAAAGTAATCTCTTTAAACATTAACTATACCATGTCAATTCCAAGCTTAAAACCTTTCAATGTAGTGTATTTCAGCATTTGGGGGATAGGAAGTATCTACAAAAGAGATACTATTTCATCATGATCATATATGATGCAAACTGAGACATGCTTACCCTTCCTACATAATCCTATGATATGTTCTGATATTTTTTCTTCTTTTCTCAAATTGAGTTCAGTACTTTCTGCAGTTTGACCCACATTTAAAAGCACTGCTTCAGTACCTTTTTATTGCTCATAGAATAAGATCTATTCTCCTTACCATGGCCTATAAAGCCCGACATAAGCTGGCTTCTGCCTGCCTACCTCCTCAACCTCACATCCCATACCTCTTGCCCTCAGCTCACTATGCTCCAGCCATACTGGCCTTCCTGCAGTTCCTAAGTATACCCTTTCCCTTTCTTCCCAGGGCCTTCTCACTTGCCGTGGCCTCTGCCTGTGATACTTTTGCCTCCACTCTTCATGGGCTAACTCCCATTCCTTTACTCACCTTAAATATTGGCCTTGCCTGAATCTCAGGTTAAATTGCCCCCACCTATTATTCTCTTTCCTATCACCCTGTTCCAACTCTTTATAGCCTTATCACAATTTGTAATTTTGTGTGTTTATATGTTGTAATTATGTATTGTTTGCCTCAAGTCCTCTCCAGCACCAGACTGAAATTCTGAGGGCCAAGTTTGTTTTCCATGATCTTGTTCATGTCTGTCTTATTCACCACTGCATAAGTAGTGCCTCATATGGTGCCTGGCCCAAAGTGTGTGCTCAAAAGGCATTCATCAAATGAGCAGAGATCTGAAGAACAAATGAAATGGAACTGGGGAGATGTGGACAGAATTTCTTGCAGATGCAACAGCATATGCAAAGACTCCAAAGCTAGACAGACTAAGGAACAGTCTAATAATTTCAGCTTTGACTCAAGCATGGAGTCTGGAAAGGCTGGTGGTGGTCAAATCATGAAGAGCCCAGCTTAACTTTGCCTGTTGAGGAAGGTAGTTTTCCTTTTGAGCAAGTGGGGGACTCATTGAAGGGTTCTAAACGTGAGAGTGATATGATTTTGGTTTACCTTTTTAAAAGATCATACTGCCTACAGTGAAGAGACTAGATTCCAGGGAATAAGACTGAAACAGGGAGGTTGTGACAGTATTCAGGTTAGAAATGGTGCTGGCCTAGATTAGGGTAGTAGCAGCAGAAATAAAAGAGACTACATAAATAAATTTGGGAGATATTCAGGAGATAAAAATGACAGGACTTGGTGATTGCATGGGAGTGGAGGAGAAAGAAGAGGGGTATAGCTCAGGTTTCTGCCTTGACTGGGGTCATTCACTAAGGTAAGGCACAAAGAAGGACAAAAAGGCTGGGAGGAGGATACCTTGAGTTGGAGAGAAGCTGAGGCTTTAGGTGTCTCCAGGGTATTCAGGTAGAGCTATCTGTCTATTAACCCGCTGAACACATAGGTCAGGAGAAGTACCTGGACTTGTATCAATTTGGGAGTCATCAGCAAAGAAATGATAGTTGAAACCATGAGAATGAATGTAATAATCATAGGAAAGAAAAGAGAGAGAGAAGAGAGCTCAGGCCAAAACCTAGAGAGCACCAGCATTTAAGAGTTGGACAAGGAGGAGTCTGGAAAGTAAAAAGGAGTTACCAAGGAAGCAGGAGAAAACTGAGAGTGGGGTGTCATGGAAGTGGTTTAAGGAGGAGGGAGTGGTCACTAGTGCCAAATGCTACCAAGAAGTCAGGTAAGATAACCTCTGAATAGATTCTATTGGATTTAGTGACATGGGCCATGGCAGACCTTGATAAGAAAGCAGTATCAGGCAAATAGTAGAGGCAGATTGGAGTGGGTTGAAAGATAAGTGGGAAGTGGGAAAATTAAGACAGTTAAGTGTAGGCGACTCTTGAGACGTTTATAGAGGGAAGAGAGGGAGGTGGTTGGAGAGGGAGATTTTTTGGTAATTTTTAGATGGAAGAGACCTGAGTATGTTTAAATGCTGTTGGGAAGGAACAAGGGACAGATTCTGTAGGTTTGGTGGCAAGAAGGAAAGAACTTCCTTTTTGGTGACTTCTGTTTACTCTGTGAAGTAGGAGGTGGGGTCATCTGCTGAGGGTCAGGGGACAGATGGAGAAGTTGGGGGTTTGAGGAGAAGGGAGGTTAGAAATGGCTGTTGCAGAGCATGAGAGAGAAGGCTACC
Organism: Physeter macrocephalus; assembly: GCF_002837175.3. Taxonomy (NCBI): domain Eukaryota; kingdom Metazoa; phylum Chordata; class Mammalia; order Artiodactyla; family Physeteridae; genus Physeter; species Physeter macrocephalus. Next base: position 34,776,224 of record NC_041234.1, on the reverse strand, counting down.
CGGGAACACACAGTAGGGTTGTGGGTCAGCACCGAGGGCCTGGTAGAAGCTGGGGACCATGAGTTTATAGTGGCACAAATCTGTGAGGTTGAGTAGTTTTCTCCAGCAGTGTTTAGCTGCCTGGGCACAGGCATGGAAAAGGCGGACAGTTGGACTGATTCAAGGTTGGAATGTTGCCAGGCAGATGCGACAATCCTGGGAACTGAGGCTATTGGCCAAAGAGTGGCGATGTAAAGAACCATGAGGTCTGGTCTGAGCTGCGTGAAGAGTATCAAAGGCAAGTCCCCTATGAACCAATCCCTAGGGAAACTCTGGAACATGTGGAAAGGTTGCTGGAAAAGAGGTTGAACGATGAGCAGAGGGAGGCAGAACTGAGATGGGACAGAAAGGCAGATTTGGGGGTTTGAGTCCGTAGACCTGACTGTGCGGGACCAGGGGGAGATGGGGAGGACAGGCTGAGGGGGAATTTTTAAGAAGAAGGAGTGCCTTGAAGGCGGTCGCAGCGAGAATTGAGGCCGGGCGAAGTGAGGAGGCGTGGCCAGGCGCAAATCCCGGGCGAGGGGGCGGGGCCCGGGCAACTGGGTCCCAGCGCCGCTGTGGCTGCGGCTGCCTCAGCGACTACTCCCGCCTCCCCACCCCCCTTCCCCGGGCTCCTTCCCGCCCGCCGCCGCGGAGACCCAGGCCGAGGCTGGGGAGGACGGCGGAGCCGGGCCCAGGCTGTTCCCCTGGCCCCGCCGCTGGAGCATCGTCCGGAGGCATTGGCTGAGGGGGAAACCCCCAGTCCGAGCGCGCGGCGCACACGCGCGCCCCCCGCCACCGCCATCCTCTCCTCCCTCCCTCCCTCCCCTTCCCTCTCCTCTCCTCCCCTCCGCCCCCCAGCCTCCGCTGCGGCGGGAGGAAGAACCTTTTCCGACCAGCCAGGAGAGCCCAGATCGATTCCCATCTGGGGAGAAAGAAGAGAACACGCACTCGGAACAGACCGGCCGCTCGCCCCCGGGCCACGGAAGTGGCTCGCCGCTCACTAGAGAGCCCGCGCCGAGCGCTACCCCCCGACCCTCATCCAGCCGCTGCCGCATAGACAGCGCTCGCCAGCGGGCCCCCGGCCCCGCCGAGCCCACTCCCCGCGCGGGGCCCGGGCCGGCGATGCCTGGCACCGCAGCGGCGGTGGCCGCGGCTGCTGCTGGTACTGCCACCGCTGCCACGGCTGCTGGCCCGGGCCCGGGCCGGGGGCTCGAGTCTCCGCAGTGGGGCTGAGCCCGCAGCCCCGCCCCCCGAGCCTGAGGCCGCTGCTCCGCCGGGCGCCGGGCCTCCTCCGCCCGCGCCTACGCCCCAGGAGCTGGAGCCAAGCGGGGAGCCCGGGCCCCGCGCCCAGGCCCGGACCATGCACGGCCACCGAGCCCCGGGGGGCGCCGGGCCTTCCGAGCCCGAACACCCAAACGCGAACTCCCCCAGCGCCGCCCCACCGGCCTATGCCGACTCGGACCCTGGAGCCTCGGAGCCTGGACTGCCGGTGCCCAGGGGATCAGGCTCGGCTCTCGGAAGCCTCTTGGATCCCCAGTTTGCTGGACCCTCGGACGCCAGTCTGGGCGTCGCTCCAGGCCCCCGGGTCTTGCCCTGCGGCCCCAGTCCACAGCACCACCGGGCCCTGCGCTTCTCCTACCACCTGGAGGGCTCGCAACCCCGGCCTGGTGAGTGATTGAGAAAGCATGGGAGCCTGAGCCATGGGCCTGGGAGCGGGTTCTTGTTCTCGGGCCCTTTAAGCCCCACCTCTGGGCCGGCCCGCTTACCCCAGCCCTTCGTCTCTTCTCAACCCGCAACCCCTTCCCTCGCTCCTCGGCCTTCGTCTAATTCTTTCAACCCCTGTCCCCCCCTACCTCCCGCCTCCTCTGTGTCCCCTGTGCCCCCTCAACCCTTCTGACCCTCTTCTCTTCTATCTGCTGAGGCTAATGGGAGAGGGAGCACTCTAAGAAAAAGGGGCTGGATTGCAAGGCAGTAAGGGGGGTTTGTTTGGGGAATGGGAGAAAAGAAGGAGTCTCCCATTTGCCAAGCGCCTACATTGTGCCAGGCACTGGATGCTTTACATGGGTTTTCATTTCATCTTCAGGAACCTCCTGTGAAGTAAGTATCATTAGATCCATTTTGTACTGGAGGAAACTGAGGCTCAAAGAAATTAAGTAACTTGCCCAAGGTCACACAGCTAGTATAGAGACCGGATTCCAAACCAGATCTATTTGAGTCCAAAGTCTATGGTCTTTCTGCTTCCCAAACTGAGGTTGGAGACCATGAAAGTAAAGCCAAGCCTTCTGCTTATGTGATTTTCTCCTGTACTGTTCAGCAGCTCTGGAGTATGAGTGGAAAAAAAAAAAAGAGGGATGGTGGATTGATCCAAGGTTGGGGTTTTGCCAGGTGTATGTGGCAGGAGGACAAGGGAAGGAGGGAGTAGAAGGTGCTGATGAGAGAGAAAGGTGGAAGAGGTGGGCCTGGGGGAGTCAAGTTGGAGGGAAGGGCTGGAGGGGCTGGTAGGTAAGGAGACAGCAGAAAGGTGGTGATGGGGGGAGGCAGAAGCCTGTTGTAGCAGAGGTGCAGGGCTATAAGGTTGTTTGTGAGGCGAAGTCAGGATCCTTGAACTTGGATTTGCAGAGGTGGAGCAGCTCTAGGTCAGGCTGGGGCCACAGACCACTGCCTGGAGAGACCTTTGCACTTCACAGAACTGAGTGTCTGAGGAGTCCAGCAGGGCCTCCCCTGTCTGGGGACATCCCATGTGGACCTGAGCCCGGGAGCCATGGAGGAAGAGCAGTACCTTCCACTGGGCAACACTTGAAGTAGCTGTTGAGCCTCTGGGACCTCCCAGGGCCCACATCCCAGGCTTCTCAGGTTTGGGGGGACTGTGGCCCAGTACCAGGTAGCATTAGTAAAGCATAAAAGTATGGGCAACATGTGCCACTTGCTGCTCTTGTGACCTTGGGCTAGTTGTGGAACCTCTGGGAGTTCTCAGGGGCTCCCTCGGTGTGGGCTGGAGATAACCAGCTGACAACAGGCCTTTAACGCCCTGCCCTGCATGTTGCTCCTGCTGACTTTCCAAACTCCCCTTGACAGACACTATGTGGAGCAGGTTACTCACCCACTTTACTGCAGCACCTTCTTTCAGATCCCAAAACATGCCACAATCACTCCCACCTCAGGGCTTTTGCATCTGCTTTTCCCTCTGCCTGGCAGCTCTTCCCCCTGCTCTCTACCTGGCTTGTTTCTTATCTTTCAGGTCTCAGCTCAGATGTCACCTCCTCTGAGAGACCTTCCCTGATCACTTTAGGTAGGGGCCCTTGTGGGTCTCCATCGAAATTGCCACCGCACTTCCATCCTTGTGCTTAGTACATATGCAGTTATCTTATTCTATGTGTCTACTTATTTATTGCCTGTCTTCCTCAGCTAGAATGTGAGCTCCGTGAGGGCAAGGGGATTATATCTGTTTTGTTCACCGTTGTATCCCCAGCAACTAGCATAGTGCCTAGCACACAGTAGGTGCTCAATAAATCCTTGAACAAATGCCTGAACAGATACGAAGGGACCACATAGTAGGCCCTCAGTAACCATTGTCTAAGAGAAGGACAACTGAGCTCCTGCCCTCCAGATACTCTTGGTATGGGAGTCAGTAGCTGGGCAGCATCTAGGCCCCTGGTCTCTGGCCTCTGATCAATACACAGCAGTGATTCTTCCCACTCCATCAGTCCTTCCAAATTACAATCAAAATACCCATCCTGAACCACTCCCCTCCTCCCCACCAAAAGCAGCACAAAGTTCCTACAATCCTTTTTCCCAGTGAAGTCCCTGCCTCTCTAATTGGTGGGTGTCTTTTTCTTTCTTTCACTTCAAGTTGAGGAGTGGGAATAAAAAGGGTGTCAGGGAAGGACCTGGCCTCCCATCCAACCATTCCTAACTGACTCACTGTGGAACCCTGGGTGAGTGACTTCCCTTCTCTGAGCCTCAATTTCCTCATCTAGAGAATGCCATGAGAAGTCTATGAGATACTGGTTGCAAAGCCTGCAGAATGAAATAAAATTTAAAAATAAAATAAGAGAAAAACCTTCTGAAGAAGAGGCGGAGGAATTACTCAGGCCCTGGCAAGACAAGTGCTGGGCCATGTGATTCACAGCAGCATGGGGTGTGAGAGCCTGCCTCCCCCACTGACCAGCCAGCCCAGGGGTAGGCACAAGTGACTTGCTTCTCTCTCCACAGGACTTGCCTATAATTGGCCCAAAGAGAGCAGGGTTGGTAGTTGTAGGGTGTGTGTGTGTGTGTGTGTGTGTGTGTGTGTGTGTGTGTGTGTGTGTGTGTGTGTGTGTGTGTGTGTGTGTGTGGTTTAGTGTGGGTGTGTGCCAGCCCAGGGGTAGGCACAAGTGACTTGCTTCTCTCTCCACAGGACTTGCCTATAATTGGCCCAAAGAGAGCAGGGTTGGTAGTTGTAGGGTGTGTGTGTGTGTGTGTGTGTGTGTGTGTGTGTGTGTGTGTGTGTGTGTGTGTGTGTGTGAGAGAGAGAGAGAGAGAGAGAGAGAATTAAAGGGTTGAAACATTTTAGTCCACATGTTAAGATTTCCGTGTGCCTCCCCGCTTCCTCCCTCAGACAGCTGAGGCCTTTATAGAATCACCATCCTTAGGGGCAGTGGCCCATCCCCATCCTGGTGGGGGGGATGCTTTTTAAAATAATATATCTTATCCATGTGAAAGCTTTGAATTGCTTCAAAGTGCTTTCTCTTTTAGTTACCCTGATTCCTAGTGAGGGGTTGGTTGATTGTTTTTATGCCCATTTCCCGGTTTGATAAAACCTAAGGCCTTATTGGGTTACTGAGATAACTAAACTTCTCTGAGATACCAGAGAGGGCTTTGAGAGAGTCAGAAAGGAGTTCCCAAGTGTAGGTTTGCTCATAGAGATTTGGGGCGAGCCCTGCCCTCTTCCTCAGCTTTGGGAATATCTTTCCAGATGCTGATTGGGGGATAGCTTGAGACTTGACCCTAGCTCAGTCAAAGGAGTTGCACCTGCTGTTAAAGCCTTTTCATGGGTAGTGGAAGGACTCAGCCTGTTGAGGGGGGCAACAAGAGGGGCTGGCTCCTTCTGATTTGGAGCCTGGGCCATCATCTGACACTATGAGAGTTAGAATTGGAGCTGGAAATGCCCCTAGTCACCGTCTGGTCCTGGGTTTCCTATACTGGATGAACATCAGAATCCCCCTTGTTGACTTTGAAAAAATAAATGTGATTCCCAGACTCTACCTCAAAGCTCCAGGATCTTAGGGTTGCAACCCGGGAATCTATTTTGAAAGCTCCTCAGGTGATTCTGATGTATAGCCTAGAGTGGGAACCATCCTTGAGCTGGGACAGTGGAGACTCTTAAGAGGCAGTTTAGCTGCGGTCCTACAGTGAGTCAGCATCATTAGGATACCACATCAGCCTCCACTCTGAGGCCCTCTCCCCAGGGCCTTGTGTGGGCCTCCCACCATAACTCCCAAACCCTGAAGGGAGGCATGGGATCTAAGCTAAAGGGGTGAGTCAACCTCTCACCCACATACGCACAAACACTGGCAGCCTCAGTTTACCCTTTATGCCTAGCTCTCATGTATGGCTGCCATTTGGCAATTTAAGCTGGAAGGCAGTTTCAGTTCTGGGACTCTAGGCAGAGGAAACGCTGGCATCAGTAGCACCCAGCACAGGGCCTGGCCCAAAGGAAGGGCTCTAGAGGGGTGCCAGCAAGGTTTGCAGAGCTAGGAGGAACATAGAGAGCAGTTCAGGTAGGAAGTTCAGTGGGAGCAAAGGCACTGAGACATGAGGCATCCTCGGACAGGGGCTGGTATTGGGAGAAGTAGAGAGATAAATAAGGCTGGAGAAGGGACTTTATCCTGAGGGCAAAGGGGAACCTTTGAAGGGGAATGATGTGCTCAGATATGCGTGTTTGAGAAATCCCCACGGCTGTATGTGGAGAGTGGATGGTAGGGGCACAAGAGTGGAGTCAGAGACCGGCAGGTAGGGGTCGCAATCATCCCAGCAAGAGGTGATAGTAGCTTGGGTTAGAGTGATGGCAGGTGAGGAAGGTAAGATCTGAGAGATATTTTGGTGCTAACATGGACAGATCTTGGTGGTGTCTTGGATGTAGAGGCCGAGGAAGAAGGAAAAGTCCAGGATGAGTCTGGGTTGTTTTCTGAAACCAACTACGGTGACCTGGTGGATGCTGGTGGGGCCACCTACTTGCAAGAGAAGGAGCAGGTTTGGGGGGAGATACTGATGTACGTTTGAAACCTGTTGCATTTGAGAGGCCTGGGGGGACATCTGGGTGGCGAGCCGGGGCTCTTCTTCGTTGTGGTGCGTGGGCTTCTTGTTGCTCTGTCTTCTCTTGTTGCAGAGCACAGGCTCTAGGGCGCATGGGCTTCAGTAATTGTGGCTCGCCGGCTCAGTAGTTGTGGCTCGCGGGCTCTAGAGCGCACGCTCAGTAGTTGTGGCTCACGGGCTCAGTTGCTCTGCGGCATGTGGGATCTTCCTGGGCCAGGGCTCGAACCCGTGTCCCTTGCATTGGCAGGTGGATTCTTAACCACTGCACCACCAGGGAAGCCCCAGTCCCATCCTTGAAGACATAGATAGTGAGGTCAGCAGAGTCACCCAAACTTTGCCTTAGAAATGTCATTTGGGGGTGGTGTGGGGGGAGGAGCAGTTTTTAAAGTATATTTGCATAAAGCTGAGACCCATTGCACATATACCCAGGGTAGTGGCTGCTACAAAGAACGGAGGGAGTACTCCTGAAAAGCAAATCAAACATTGGTGAAGTAAATTCCTGTGGCTCCTTCCGTGTTTTCCCTGTTGAGGGCATCCTGAGAGGCCATAGAGGGAGGTTGCTCATGGAAAGGAGAAGAGGGGACTCATGACAGGAGGGGGTGGTGGGCTCTGCTGGTGATTTTTGGAGAGCAGCAGTTTGAGATTCCAGGGGAGTGTCTGGGAAAAGACCCAGATTTGGTTTCTAGTCAGCTGGGGCCTCCCAAACAAACACAACAAAGTGTAAAGACTGGGTAGCTGCAAAAAGGACTTCTCCAGACAGGACTAAAAGAATTGAAGTTTCCAGTTGCAGATGCTTGGCACCCCCATTCCTCGGCGCTTTCACGTGCCTCTGCCCCTAGGGGACAGCCTGGGTGGGGCTACTTGCTTCTTCAAGGGTGAGCGGCAGCTACCAGTGCCCCAGACAGATGCCAACCATGGCGTTCTGGGGACCAGTTAGCTAAATGCCGTAGGCAGATGTGGAGCTGGCCAGACACTGGCTGGGTGGGGCTAGGACCTGTCTGGAATGAGGACAGGAAGTGCACTCTGCTGTTGCCCAGCCCGGAAGTGTTAAGTGCCCTCATCTGGAGAGAGCAGACATCCTTGGAGCAGTGAGTCCAGCCTCTCCAGACTCCAGTACCCAGTTCCTTGGACCTGGAAGGCATCACACTTCCAAAAGGTACCTCAAAACACAGAGTGCTGGAGACAAGGATGAGGGCAATAGCAGAAGGCACCTCTGCACTCCTGACTCTGCCCTTGGTTCACTGTGCCCTCAGGCTTCCCCTCCCACCTCAAGGCCTTCGTTTCCCCATTTGTAACATCAAGGACCTGTTCATCGCATTTGTCTGGCATAGAGTAGGGCATCCATAAGTATTTGGTGAGCAGATAAGGGAGAGTAAAAGAGGGGAAGGAGGAGGACATTTCTTCATTTAACAAATGTTTATTGAGTACCTACTTTGTGCTTGGCCCTGTGTGAATTGCTGGGTGGGCAACAAAAGGCAGGCTCAGTCCCTGTCCTCGTGAAGCTCCTTTTTAGCAGGGAAGACATACATGACAGGTAATTCCAAGCACAGATGCTGAAGGAACAGATGAGGAGGGGGCAGGCAGGGAAAAGAGGACACCTGAGCTGAGATCCAACGGATAAATAGTCCAGAGGTAAGGAGAAGCAGAAAAGCTGTTCAGGCCCATGAGAATGACATGTGCCAAAGCCCCAGGCAGAGGAGAACACTTTCGAGGAACAGACAAGAGGCCTTTGTGGCTGGAGGGTGGGGGTGGGGGTGGGGAAGTGTTTTCAAGCTGGGCCTTACTTGTCCCTGTGCTCAGGAGTTTGGAGTTCACCCCGGAGGCCCTTCACCGGGCTACAGAAATTGAAGGGGATTGTGTTTTCATAACCTGGTTGTGGTGTGGAGAATACCTTGTAGAGGGCCCTGAGGATGGGAGGGAGACCAGTTAGGAGGCTGGAGTGGGAAAAATAGTCTATGGATTCCTGCCCTCCTAAGAAGTTGAGTCTGTAGGACTTGGGGTCTGGCTGGACGTGTGAGTTAAGGGAACAGGGGGAGTCGTGGAGAAAGCCCAGCCTCTGGCTTAGGGAGCTGGGTGGCTGGAGGTGCCATTCCTGGGGAGGGGAAACAGGAGGAAGAGCCACTAGGGGCTGGGATAGAGCTGGGTTTTAAGATGCACTGAGTCTGAGGAGCCTGAAAAAGGGGATAGAGCTGGGTTTTAAGATGCACTGAGTCTGAGGAGCCTGAAAAAGGGGCAGTGCCTAGTAGGCGTCAATTGTGTCCATCTGGGCCGCAGACTAAGGACAGGAGGGTGAGGGGCACAGGTGTGTGGCTGAGGCCCAGAGAGGGAACTGAAGGCTTTCAGCCCTCCGCAGCACCTCCCCGTGGCCCATGCAGAGAAGGGGTTAAGTCAGGGAGGGAAGGCGCCTGTAGAAAGCGGGAAAGGCAGGACTGGCAGCGCTGGCCCCAAGGAGCTCAAGCTGGCATAGAAGCCCTTCTGCCTGGGCCTGCTAGGCCCTCGCCGCCGCCCACGCCGCTGCCTTCAACTTCACCTTCACCTTCTCTGCACCCCCTCCAGCTTCTTCCCTGCTCCCCAGGCGGGGCCTCCCAGCCTAATGCATTCCAGGTGTAGCTGTGGGCCCCCTCCCCCACCGGGAGCGCAGGGGAGGGGGCAGGGAAGGTGCTGGGCTCTTTCACTCTGCATCTCTTAGGGGCTCCAAGTCTCCAGATCTCTCTGACAGCTTCTGTCTCTAGAGAATTCCTTCAGGAATCTCTGTTTGGGCCCCATGTCCCTGTCAGGGGCAGGCAGTGGTGAGAGCCCCCCAGACCCAGCTCGGCCACTTTCTAGTTTCACGTGATCCTGAGCGAATCACCTCACCCCTCTGAGCCTCGGTTTTCTCATCTACAAAATGGGGTTAGCATCCCCACCTCCTAGGGTTGTTAGGATTAAATGCCACAGGTAGAGCAGAGCACTCGGCGTGGCACATTTTAGCCATGTTCAACAAGTGGCCCTGGTCTGCTCTTTTTGTCCCCTTTGCCTCTTTGGGCCTGCATCCCTCACTGTCTCTGTCTCCCTTCTGACTCGCCCCCGCCCATTTTTTCCTGTCTCCCTCTCTAGCTGTCCGATTTTCTGGGTCTCTGTAGTTTTCCTGTCTTCTTCCTCCTTGTTTTTGTCCCAGTCTCTCTCGGTCCTTTTCCGTCATGATCTTTCTATGTTGCCAACTCTCAGTTTTGACCAGGCCTTGGTGGGGGGGAAGGGGGGAGGGGGGATGGGTGGGTGTTGGGGGCTCTGGGGTCACACACAGCAGGGGTCAGAGGGGCCATCCCCTAGCGGCTTTGTCCTCAAGGGGAGGGAAATCACAGCCAGCGTGGCAGCCCCAGCACTGGGTAATTACTGCCCCCAGTGCTCCCAGCTGCAGCTCCACTCCCTTCCCTTCCTGTCCTCTGAAGTCCCCAGCCCCTCCCTGGGGGTGGAGCTACCACCCCCAGCCTTCTCTGGCCTCAGGTCCAGAGATGCTGGGAGGAGGTGGCCAGGCCCTCACAGCAATCAAGCAACTGGAAGAGAGATGGGCTGTCTGTGCTCCCATGTGGCTGTGGGGGTGTGTGTGTGTGTGTGTGTGTGTGTGTGTGTGTGTGTGTGTGTGTGTGTGTGTGTGTGTGTGTGTGTGTGTACGTGCGCATGCGTGCACATGTGCCTGGCTGCCTCGCTGTCTTTGTCCCCATGGGTCTGTTTTGTGTATATCTTAATGTTCTTGTTTCTGTATATCCATGTGTATGTTTGAGTGTGTGTCATTATATATCCATGTGTGTCTATGTGTGTCTTTGGTTCTGTATATGTTATGTGTTCCTGTGTTATGACACCTTGGCTCTAAGCCCCTGGGGCATTTCCAGATGTTTCTGCGTGTGGGTCTCTGTATGTAGACTCTGTGTGTGTGTGTGTTTCTGTGCCAGTGCCTGCCTCTGCATGGCCCCTATGGGTCTGTATCTTGGTGGTAGTGGTTGATGGAGAAGGAGGGTGCCTGCCTGTCTTTTGGCTTTTTCTGCCCCTTCTTCCTGTTCTTACAAACCCAAGACTCTGGTCACTGTGCCCTTCAAACACACTCTTCACCTCCCCACCCCTAGTATCAACACCTTTGCTCACTTTTCTTCCCTTGCCTGCAGGACTGTGCCCAGTCTATCTACACCTGAAAAAACACAACCTGGATGGCCAAACTCAAAAACCATTTCCTTTAGAAAGTTCTCTGACCTCCCCCCCACCGCCCCCAATGTGATTTCTTTCGCAATTCAGCAAACATTGACTGAGGATGTGCTCTGTGACTCTGGACACAGACACACTTGGGATCCAGTCTCAGTTCAACCACTTCTAGCCGTGTATCCTCAGGCAAGTTATTTTGTTTCTCTGTGCCTCCGTTTCCTCATCTGTAAAATGGAGCTAATAGCATACAGGGTTATTAGGAGGATGCCCTGCAGGAAAGCACCAACAAAATGCCTGGTGCAGAGTAGGAGCTCAACAAACAGTTGACACCTCATACCTTATATCCTCCACAAAAAACTGAACACCTTGAGTTCCAGAGAGTTCTAAAAGTTCTTGCAGTCTCCTGCTTTTTTCACCAGGCATCCTGCACAAAGCAGAAGGCCAGACAGAACGAAAGGCAGATTCCAGTTCAGGGAACTGCTGACAATTATTGCATGAGCCAGCTCCCTGAGGGTGCTCAGGCCCAGAAGAGACTGGGTCCTTCCAGGGGGTAGAGGAGGGACTCCAAAGCTGCTGCCCTAGGGCCAGAGCACATCAGATAGAGCAGGAGGTAAATGGCAGAGGTGGAAGTGACCTTAAGGACCATCTAACTCAGGTATTGCAAACTGGTGGCCCACAAGTTTAATTTGACTCACAAGTTTCATTTGGCCTACTCACTGTTTTTAAAATTAGGGGATTTCACATAAAACCTGGATTTCTGATTCTCTTGAAATATTGGAAGACCTGAAAATGCAGGGCCCCCATTACTGCAAGGTGACAATTAGATAGAGGGGAGAAGCTGCCATCCCTACTTTAAGTGAGGCATGTGCTCTCCAGTTTACCCCCGTCTTCACCATCCCCTAATTGCATTGTATTGTCCCATTTTACAAAAAGGTCCTCACTTTACACAAGGGTCCACACTTCACAAAAACGTTCTTCACTTACAGAGGAGCCTCATTTTACAAGAGTTCCTCCATTTTACAGAACAGTCTTGTATTTTGTCAGAGTCCTTCATTTACAGACATCATCCATTTTACAAAAGGGTCTTTATAGAACTCTCCTCACTTTACAGAATGTCCCTCCACTTTGAAGAAAGCGCCTCCATATTGCAGAAACTTCTTCCCTTTGCAGAAGGAGCCTTCTTTTTATCAAAAAGACCTTCATTTTACAGAAAGTTTCTCCAGTTTTCAAGAGGGAACATTCTAGGAAGCTCCTTACTTGCGAGAATGGCTCCCACTTTCCAAAAATGCCTTCACTCTGCAAAAGGTGCCTCCATTTTTCTGCAGAGTACTTATGTTCACAAGACCAGTCCACTTCAAGGAAGGGATCTTCGGGCTAGCCACAGGGTTCCTATAGACAGCTCCCCCTGCACTTCTCATACTTGACAGAGCTTTGTGTTTAAATATTCAGAAAGAACATCTGCCAGGCCAAGCAAGTTTGGCTGCAAAGGTGGAGTAGGGCAGCTGGGCTGGACCTCACATTCAAGGGGCAGGTGGGAAGAGGTGGGGCAGCTACTCCACCTTTATCCTCTGCTTTTTTCTCAAGCTAAGGGACTCCCCTTCCCCCCCGCCCCCCGACGTAGCTGGCTGCCCAAAGGACACTTTCTTATTTGCTGTTCTTTCTTCTCGACTCCCTCTGCTCCCTTTCCCCACCCCACCCCACCCCCAGGAATTCAACTGTCCCAGGGGCCTACCTCTCAGCCTGGAAGCTAAGGGCTGCTGGGAGAACCATGCACTGGGGGTCAGGAGGCCTGAGTGCTAGGGCTGGCTTCTGCCCACAATAACATCTCACCAGTTCCTCACAATGAGAAGCACACACATATTCTCCCCATTTTGCAGATGGGGGAAATCGGGGTCCAGAGTTGTGAAGCGATTCCCCACGTCACCAGGCATTAGTGGCTGAGGTCCAGTCTGGGGTCCTATTAGCTGTCTTGAGATTAAGCCAAGGCTAAAGCTGGGAGAAGGGAGAGGGGGTGCTGCTGGCCAGGGATGGGGAGAGCTGGGAGCTGAAATTCCCGGAAAGAGGTAAGGGTCCAGTTCCAGTGGTAAAGTCATTGTCCTCAAACTCAGGTAGACGGTAGACCTACTCTGCCAGTAAGCCCAGAAGTACATGCTCAGGGCATCTGCCAAGCAGGGGCATGAAGCTACCAGAAACAATTTTTGGAATGAGTTTGCTATTTCACTAACAGTAAGTTGTCATGGGAAAATTCCAAACTCTGTTATACTTCTTGACACTTATAGTTTTGTTTGGTTTCTATATTTGAACTGAATTTGAATGGGGGATGGGGTACCATTGTCTTTTCTCTGCCATTCCGCCTCTAGTAGGAATCCCGCCCTGATTTGAGAAGCTGCCAAGGAGAGTGGGGCTGGATTCTGTGTCCATCTCTGGCTGGGTTTGCACATGTTTCTCAGTGTGTTGATAGCTTTGTGTTGGGTTGCAGCCTGTGGTCTGTGGGTTTATGTATCTGTGTGCATAGTTCTGTGTCTTTGTGGATGTGCGGTTCTGTTGGCTTTCAAGTTCAAGCCACATTGCTCTGTCGGTGCGGGAGCACTATGCTCTTTCCCTTCTTTGTCTCATGGACTCCTCAAAACCAGGGAGCTGTGATTATTATCCTGTTTTCCACACAAGGAAACTGAGGCTCAGATAGATGGAGAGGCTTGCCCAGGGTCACACAGCTAGTAAGTGAGGGTGTTGGGATTTAACTGAGGTCTGTGTTACTCCTGAGCCAGATGTTCCTAGTGAAGGAAGGCTTCACAACACCTTAACCCATGCAATCTGGTCAGCAAGTGTGATCATGCCACCCTTCTTTGGAATGCTCAAGTACCATAGGTTTTTAATTATTGACTTTGTTTTTTAATAAATAAGACCAGATTCAAGGTAATCCCTGAAATAATGTCACTGTCATAAGCATTAAGGTGCCCATTGCAGGGAAATTGGGTAGAGCCCACAGCTTGCCTGGTGCCACCTCGGAGGCCTGGCTCCACCTCATTCACTAGAATCCCTTCTTGACTAGGGCTTCTGGAGTTCACCCCCAAAAAAGTACAGTTAAATTTTAATTTCAGATGAACAACAAAAAAATTTTAGTATAGCATAATACATTTTTAGTATGCATGAGGCATGCTTATACTAAGAAATTATTCATTGCTTATCTGAAAGTCAAACATAACTGAGCATCCTGTATTTTATCTGGCCATCCTGTCCCTGGCCTGTCCCTCCCCTGAGCTTCCCCAGTCCCGACAGGCTGACCCCCTTGCACTTCCTGAGCCGCACTTAGCTTTTCCTGAATGAGAGTTTCTTGTCTTTGAGATTGGGAGCTCCCTCAGGGTCAGGATCAAGATTGCCCTTCGGCCTGCTGAGGGGCCTGTGGGAGGGCGCACCCCACACCCACAGCAGAGCCAGGGCCACACCCAGGCATCCTGGGGTGCCCAGGGCGTGTTTCCCATCAGTGACAAGAGACGCCTGAGTATGGCTGTGTAGGCACACCCTGTGCCAAGCGTGTTGCATGTGGACATGTGAGCAGCTTTGTGGTTCTCACCAGGTCTTTGTGGTTTTCTCCACCTCCCCCCGCACACCAGAGATTGAACCCGTGCCCCCTGCATTGGAAGCATTTGGTGGTGTGACTTTCGTGGCGGCGGATGGGGATGCCCTTTGTGGCCTCTGTTCTAATGCCAGTGGTCAAGGGGGCAGTGCTGGTGGAAGACCTTGTCAGGTGTGTGGGTGTGAGTGTGGATGTGCATGCATGTGTAAGAGAGAATGTTGTGGATTATCAACCATAAAAAATGGACTGGAGGACTTTCCTGGTGGTCCAGTGGTTAAGACTCCACACTTCCACTGCCGGGGGCACAGGTTCCATCCCTGGTCGGGGAACTAAGATCCCACATGCAGAGCAGCTTGGCCAAAATTTAAATTAAATGTAAAAGAATGGACTGGAGAAAATCAATGCAGGACTTAAGGGGGGTGGGGATGGGATGGGGAAGTGGGAAGGGCTGTGATATCTAGGGGAGGGGAAGGACCTCCCTTCGGAGCTCCCTGAGGGCAGAGATAGGATTTTCAACTCCCTCAGCACAGAATCTACCAGGCTCAGAGCAGAGCTCAGAAGTATTGGGGTGACTAAACTAAGCTGAGGGAAGCCAGGGAGTTCAGCAGGGTCTTGAGGGGCCATAGAGAACTAGCTGGGAAGCTTCTCTTTTCCCCATGGGCAATGGGGAGTCATGGAAGGTTCTTGCGCAGATAAGTGGCATGACCTGAGCTGGAGGTCCATCTAGCCACTGAAGGGAGCAAGACCTGGGGCCAAGGGGGCCACTAAGGGGAAACGTAGGAGGAAACAGGGAAATGTAGGCAGAGGGACAGGGAGGGGGAGCATTGCAATAGGAGAGAGATGGATCTTGAATCTTCTTTCCTCAGTGGAGCCCTGCCTGGTTCTTGGCCAGGCCTAGGCTCCTGAACTGAAGCCCTGTTGTCATAATCTGTGGGCAGGCTTGGGGGTGTTGCTCTTACTAGCCACACTAGCTCATGACTTTCGGAAGCACTGATGCGCCCCTCTGCCCCTCTAGATTTCCCTCTTTCCGAGCTTCCTCTTGGAGAGCAGGGTTAAGAAGTCCAGTCTCAGATCAGTCTGCTACAAGTCTGTCACTGACTTGCTGTGTGACCTCGGGCAAGTCACTGCCCCTCTCACTGCCTTCATCTCTTCATTAGAAACTGGGCTGACAGTCCCTGCCCCTCTCACCTGGGAATCCAGGGTGTCCCCGAATATTTGAATCCCATTCTGCATGGCTGCCTGCAAGGAGGCAGAGAGAAAGGAGGGGCAGGCCCATCTGTGCGCTCCCAGGTGAGGTGGGTGAGGAGGGAGCAGAGAGTGGGCCAGAGCAAGGCCACAGAGGATGGCATGGTCACCCTATCCCTGGGACAAGCAGTGGAGAGAGGGAGAGGCCCCAACTAGGGGCCCCACTGCCCTGTACTGACTGGGTGGGAGGGCTTGCCCAGGGAGGCCTGCCTGCTTTGAGGTGTGGAGACAGGGCCAGGTGGGTGCCTCCAGGCCCAAGGAGGCAGACAATGGGCACCTGGGACCCTGGCATCTATGTGTGTAACTCTGAGGGGGGGGTCTCTGCACGGTGGGGTGCCTGGCTTTGCTCTCTGCATCTCTGGTCCTTTCAGCAGTTCTCTGTGTCTCTCACTTTCTCTAGCCATATTGTCTCTCGAACTATGTCTCTGCATGTGCCGCCCTCCAGGTGATTCATCCCCCTCAACCCCAAGCCCAGGGGGAGGGCAGGGCAGGACCAGGCCAGGATGTGCTGAGCAGGGCAGGGTAAGCAGCCCAGCTGAGCTGAGAGGAGCACCTTCTCCCTCCTAGCCAGGGCCCTGCCTGCTCAGGTGGGAAAGGAAGTAAGGAAACTGCACCCAAAGCCAGGTACAGAATGGGGGTGGGGGCCTCAGCCTGTGGCCTGGGGCACCTTGTTCCTTCAGGGCTGGGAGGGGACCATGGCCTGAGGCCCCTGGGGCCTTTGCGACTAGATTGTGGCCTGGAGGGAGTCAGAGACCCTGGGAAGCTGCTGGAACCCTGTGGGTTGGGCTACTCCCTTCCCTCCAGGACTGGGAGAGCTAAAATTCCCTGCTGCTCTTTCTGCCTGTGACCCGGTAGGGTATCTTTGTGTTGTAGCTGCATGTTTTTGCAACAGAGGCCGCATGTGAAACCATGATTATTTAGACCACGAGGCAAGTGTCATGTGGGTGTGTATACCTGAGCCCCTAAGACCCAGGGACTCCATGGACATGTTTGTTTCATGAGTATGACATAGTAAATTATGCTATGTGTCTGTGATTGTGTGTCTGTGTTTCTGGGTGGGTACATGGTGGCATGTGACTTTGTGTTGTTTTGCCACTGTGCATGGTTGTGTCTGACATGGTATAATGACCCTGTGTGGCTATAGTCTTGTCACTGTGTGAACCGTTCGCAGGTATGTGAACCTGCAACACCATATCCTGGTGTTTATGACACCCTGTGGCCCTGCAATTGTGAGGTACAGCATAAATGGCACTGTATATCTTTGTGACTCAGTGGAACCATATTTGAAGAGTATGTAAGTGGGTATATGATGGTAAGTGGTTGGGTGATTGTTGTATGAGGCTGTGTGTGAAATTGTAGATTTGCCACTGTGTGACTTGCATCTTTGTGACTGTGCATGGCCACGTTTGCCGGTGCATGTGATACCGTGAGGCTGTGTGATAATATGTGAAGTTGTGACTGTGGGTCTTTGTGACTATGTGTGACCAGGCTTTCAGAAGCGTGATGGCACGTGATTGGATGTTTGACTTTGTGCAGCCCCAAAGTTAAGTGAAACAGTGTAAATAACCCCATGTGTCTCTGTGACTGAGTGGACCCACTTGTGACTGGTCATGTATGACACTGTGTGACACAGGTTAACAGACGCTCTGTGGCTGTGAGAGGCCACGTGGCTGTGGCACAGCAAAACTGGCACCATATGTGGGTGGGAGCTCTGGGCGCTCTTGGCTGCCACTCACCCTCTCGTCCTCACACCTGTTTGCCTGCATCCTTCCCTACAACAGCTTTTCATGGCTCCCTTCTGCCCACAGGATGGTCACCCAGCTCCTCAGACTGCCATCCAGGGCTTGCCCTCTCTACTCTTCCCCCTCCCCTTCTTCTCTATCATCTGAGACCCACCACAGCTCCCTGCCCATCCAGGCCACACTCCTTCCCTTAGGACATGCCATCCCTTGGTGGGAGGGGTGTCCCTCACACCTCCCAGACTGAATCTTCTCTCCCCAGTGTGACCATCATCTCCCCCAGGCCCAAAGACAAAGGTAGGTAGGGAGCCCACAGTGAAAGAAGAGGGACAGTGCAAAAAGGCCTCCCTTTTCTGAATTTTTTTGCCTGTTTAAAGCTGTTCCTGTGACCTGAACTCTGGGTGCTGGCTGTGTGTTTGTGTGTGTAGGTGTGGAAATAGAGGATAGTACAGATTAGTGAGAAGCTGGCATTTTAAGAAGCAAAACTTTTGTTCATGAAATATAATTTCATCATTTTCAGCTATATAAAACCATAGAAAAGGAAGTCCAGAGATCCTCAGGACCTTAAGAAAAAAGGTGAAGAATGGTTTAGGCTCAACATCTCACTGTGGCTAAATAAACAAGAGTGCAAAGCATGTACACAAACCATAGGCTGCTCGTGCTCCCCCCAGCCTGGTTAAACTCCTTAATAATAATACCTGCTGACATACAAGAAATCAGTGTACTAATCACAAAGAACTCTGGTCTGTTACTGAAAACAGCCAGCCACAACCCTGGGCCTGGCTCCCCATCTGACGGCTGGGGTAAAGGCTTCCCAGAAAGGCAGTGTGGCCAGGAAAGGGGCTCAGGAAAACCCGATACCACAGGTACCTGCTAAGACGTACAACTTCCCAGTCTCCTTTGGGGTAATCAGTTGCTTCACACCCAGTTTCTCCCTTTCTGCAGGGCTGCACCAGGGAAACCGTATCCTGGTTAAAAGTTTGTCCCTTGACCCTGGCCAGAGCCTTGAGCCTCATCCAGAAGGTCCCCAGCGACTTCGCTCAGACCCAGGCCCCCCCACTGAAACCCCCAGCCAGCGTCCTTCACCACTGAAGCGGGCACCGGGCCCAAAGCCACAGGGTAAGTGGGTCCAGAGAGGAGCAGAGGAATGGCCCATGAGAGGGGACAGAGAAGGGGAAAGGTTGGCCAGTGGGAGAGGAGAGGGCTTGTTAGAAGGACAGGAAGCACTGTGGTCTAGGGGCAAAGGGCTGTGACCTGGGGCTAACATGTGCATACTGGCATCTCACCTCAGGCCTGCTCTGTGCCTGCCTCAGGCAAAGGTACAGACTGGGGGTTTGTGGAGGGGCCTGTGGTCTGGCTATGACAGCCAACTCCAAACTCAGCCCATTGGGATCTCCCCTCTTTTTCCCATCCATCTCTCTAGTCCCCCCAAAGCCCAGCTACCTGCAGATGCCCCGGATGCCCCCACCACCTGAGCCCATCCCACCACCACCATCACGCCCACTGCCTGCAGACCCCCGAGTAGCCAAGGGCCTGGCCTCCAGGGCAGAGGCCAGCCTCAGTTCTGCAGCAGTATCCTCACTGATTGAGAAATTTGAAAGGTGAGTCTGGTCCCCGGGGGACCCTGTGGGGGTAGGGTGGGCCTGGGATAGAAAGGACAGTTGTAAGACAGGCCTCTCAGTCAAGCTCATACCCTGCCTTCATGTGTGTCCACCACCCACCTCAGAGAGCCTGTGATTGTCGCCTCGGATAGGCCAGCCCCTGGCCCCAGCCCAGGTCCCGCAGAGCCAGCCATGTTGCCACAGCCACCCCTGCAGCCACCAGTGCCCCAGCTCCCCGAGGGCGAGGCCTCCCGCTGCCTGTTCCTGCTGGCTCCTGGGCCCCGGGACGGCGAGAAGGTGCCCAATCGGGACAGCGGTATTGACAGCATCAGCTCACCATCCAACAGCGAGGAGACCTGCTTCATCAGTGATGATGGGCCCCCCAGCCACAGCCTCTGCCCCGGGCTCCCTGCCCTGGCCAGTGTCCCTGTTGCTTTGGCCGACCCCCACCGACCGAGCTCCCAGGAGGTTGATAGTGACCTGGAGGAAGAGGATGACGAGGAGGAGGATGAGAAGGACAGAGAAATCCCAGTGCCCCCGATGGAGAGACAAGAGTCTGTGGAGGTACTGACCCACGTTCACCTAGAGGCAGGACTGTGTGGAGAAATCAGGAGCCTGGCTTTTACACTTGATTCTTCCCCCAGCTCAGTATTTCTTGAAACAGGGCATTGTTTCCACTTGGAATGTTTGGCTTCCCTGGTCTCCTGGTACTAAATATCAGTAGCAGACCTGTATGCTGTCCCCCATCACTGTAAATACAAAAATGACCATGCACAGTTCCACATGCCCACTAGGAAAATTGTTCTACCCTCATCCAAGAACCACTAGCTGGACCTCAGTTTTTCCATCTTGAAGATGGGCATCATGGTTGGGGATCTTTAAAGTCCTGTTCCAACTGGAAAATCCCCAGATTCAGTAGCTATGTGACGTTGGGCAAGTCTCTGCTGCCCCACCACAGCCTCAGTTTCCTTATTTGTAAAATGGAAAGTCTCACATCCAGAGAGACTTCCAGACAGCTGGCCTCTGGAGGGCCACAAGAGCTTAGAGCCCCCTAGGAACCTGAGGCTGTGGGACAAAGGCTCTCGGCAGCAGGAATCCCTTTCTGTGCCCCAGCAGCCTAACACTGCTTCCAAAGGCATCCTTGCACTTAATTAGGTCACAGCCAGAATACCTGCTCCACCAGAACCCGGCTCAAATGTGGGGGCCGAGGTCTGGGATTCAGCAAATATGTGTCCAGTGAACAGGCAAGTGGGCCAACAGGCAATGAGTTTTATACATTTTTATACTTTTGGGTTTTCCTCACACCCCAGGTACTCAGTAAGCCTTTGCTGACAGTGAACTGAGTGGGTGCATAAATAACATTTATAGTGTACTTAATCCGTAGTCTAATATGTTTTATTTATATTAAATCATTTTGTTGTCTCAATTACAAATGGACTTAGGTCCTATTATTATCTGTATATGTAGATGAAGAGACTTAAATACAGAGCATTTATACAACTTATGCAGGCTAGTAAATGTCAGAGCTAGGATTTGAACCCAGCAAGTCTGACTTGCTAGCCCACACCTTAACCACTACACTATGCTGAGTGAATAGAGGGAGCACATGGCTGGGTGAATGAGTGACCGAATGAGGAGTGCACGGCATCAGAATTGAGGGGTGACCTTTACGAAACACGGGGGAGTTAGGGGTGAACCTGTGGGGCTTATGGGTTCAGGGATGGGAGGTAGGGTTATCTCGGGGTGGCATTAGGCTTAGAGTAGCATTTGCACTATCTGAGAATTCTGGGGGTTTGGTGAAGATTAGGGTACAAGATGATGGACCAGCAGTTGCCTCTTCTCTCTCCAGTTGACTGTGCAGCAGAAGGTGTTCCACATTGCCAATGAGCTCCTGCAAACTGAGAAAGCCTATGTTTCCAGGCTCCACCTCCTGGATCAGGTGAATGGTCCCTCAGGGGTGCCAGGGCACCAGGACCTGGTAGGTGGGTGCCAAGGAGGAAGTGCTAGGACCTGAGCCCAACCCTACCATTGGGGCCAGAATCTAGAGTTTGGTAAGGCTCCCCTCTGACCTTGACCCCCATCCTATCCCAGAAGCCAACTCTGATTCATGACCCCAAGCTTGATCTTTGTATCAACCCTCATTCCTAAACGTGGGTAGGTATACCAGCCCTGACTGCAACTCTGACCCAGATCCTGAATTAACCCCTGGCTGTGAACCACACTCTGAGCCTCATTCTAACCCTGGACCTATTCCTGACCCCCAAACCCACTAGAATCCCTAAGCGTAGGAATTTTTGTCTGCTTTGTTCACTGCCTGGCACACAGTAGACACTCAAAAATATTTGTTAAATGAGTGGATCTAATTACAAACTTCTCTCTGACCCTGACCCTGATCCTGACTTCTCATTGTTCCAATGCCTACCTTCAGATCCTAACCTTGACAACCTGAAATCCAACCCCACATTATAAGCCTAACTCCATTCCCTCACTCCTCAGTCTCAAGATCAGTGCTGATCCCAAAACTCCACAGAGCTGCCCACAAACACTGCCCTCACCTGCCAGTTGCCCCTTCCCCAGCCAAGCCCCAGGCCCCACTGGGCTGATCTCTCCTGCCCTGCCCCATAGGTGTTCTGCGCCCGGCTGCTGGAAGAAGCTCGGAACCGCAGTTCCTTCCCGGCTGACGTCGTCCATGGCATCTTCTCTAACATCTGCTCCATCTATTGCTTCCACCAGCAGTTCCTGCTGCCTGAGCTAGAGAAGCGCATGGAGGAATGGTGAGGGGCCCCAGACCTAGGCTGCCCGCCTTCCTGTCCACTTGCCTGCCGAGCCCAGGCCAGATATGTGCACGAGAGTTCGTTCCTGCCTGCCCTCTCCCCTCACCACCTATCACAGAAAGAATCAGGCCTAAGCTCTGCTTTCTAGGCCCTCCCAATCTATAATGAAAGACAGATCAGGACTCAGAAAATTACAACAGAATAATAGCAAAGCTCTAAAGAGTATGAGGTTAGGAGCCAAATTGGCTGGGGTCAAATTCCAGTTCTGCCTCTTGCTAGCTTTATGATGTTAAGCGAGTTTCTTAAATTACTCTGCTTCAGTTTCCTCAGCTGTGAAATGAGGAAATAGTAATAGCCTACCTTGTAGGGTTACTTTAAGGATTAAATGAATTGATACATGTAGAGAGCTTAAAACAGTACCTGGTATGTAATAAGTGCTAAATGAATGTGAGCTATTGTGTTTTTTTTGTTGTTTTGTTTGTTTTTGTTTGTTTTTATCAGTGCTATGATAGAGCTGAGAATGGGAGGCTGTGGGAATAAAGGGACCAAAACTAGCCTGGGGGTTAAAGAAGGATTCTGGGAGGAGGTGAGATCTGAGCTGAGTCCTGAGGTAGAAGGGCAAGGTTCATAGACAGTCTCCTGGCTTCCAAGCTCTCCTCTTCCAATTCATCCTTTAGCATCTATACCACCTGCCATAATGGTCTTTCTGAACAACAGTCAGACCATGTCACTTCCTGATTAAATCATCTCCATGCTCCCCACACCCACAGGATAAAACGTGTCTGTGTGACCACAGACGGCTGGCATGAAGTCACTTCCTACATCTCCCCAACTACTATAACCCCTGAGGGCTGAAGCAGGGCTGGTTCTTGTGTCTCCCCCAGCAGACTGTGACTGGGACCAGGCTGGGAATGAAGGCTGGGACCAGGTTTGGTCCTCTGTGTCCTCCAGTAGACCGTGATTCCTGAGGGGTGCAACCAGGCCTGGTTACTTTGTCCTCCCCTACCTGACAGTGACCCTCTCAGGGCTCAGCTAAGTGTGACTCATTTGTGTCCCCAGAATCACCCAGCACAAGGCTGGGCACAGAATCAAAAATCAGTGTATGAAGTGGCCCTTGCAGTAAGGTCAGAGTGGGTATTCCAGGACATGTCATCCCTTGTGCTCTAGGCAGGGCAGAGTTGGGGTGGGTGGCAGCCCAGGCCATGGTCGCAGGCCAAACTGAGCCTTTTGGCCTACTTTGTGTATAATATAAGCAGCATTTCCAAAGGAGCAGACTGGCTGAGAGGTAGATTTCCAGGACTGAGATAAGACCAGCCTACAGGGTGGGGGCATTGTGGGGGCCAAGGATCAGCAGGACCACATCAGCCCCTGTTTCTCCCTAGGGACCGCTACCCACGCATTGGAGACATCCTGCAGAAGCTGGCACCCTTCCTCAAGATGTACGGCGAGTATGTGAAGAACTTCGACCGGGCCGTGGAGCTGGTCAACACCTGGACAGAGCGCTCTACCCAGTTTAAAGTGATCATCCATGAGGTGCAGGTAAGCAGTGAAGCTGGATGGAGCTGACTGGGGTGGACAGGTCTGCAGGGACCCAGTCAGGGGTCTTTGGCCAGACCTGAACCCTCCTGCTTCTGCCTGTCACAGAAGGAGGAAGCCTGTGGCAACCTGACCTTGCAGCACCACATGCTGGAGCCTGTGCAGCGCATCCCCCGTTATGAGCTGCTTCTCAAGGACTATCTGTTAAAGCTGCCCCATGGCTCCCCGGACAGCAAGGATGCCCAAAGTGAGTGCACACAACGGGCCCTGCCCCCCAACCCCAAGACTTAACTCACAGGATCAGCCTTCCATTGCCACTTAATTGAGATCTCAGAATAGGACCGCCAAACTGAAAGGCCCACCTTGAGGGTCTGGAATGAGACCCCAGGATGAACCTCCAGGTTGAGATCTCTACCTGAGCACCCAGACAGAACATTCAGGAGTCCCCCCCAGTCTGAAGTTCCCAACTGGAACTCCAGAGTTTGAGGGGCATACCCAGAAAGATCCCCTAAAGGGAGCCATCTGTTTCCTAGGTTGAGACCCTAAGGCTGACCCCTTGACTTGTCCTCAAATGAAGTTGTCTCAAGTCCAAAATGAAACTGAGTCTAAACCCCCAGGGACTGAGCCACCAGGCTAAGAGCTCAGACTGACCCTCTCAGGCCAAGTCCTCTTTACTGAATCTCCACAGCTGAACTCCCCAGAAAGAGGTTTGTCTCATCAAGCCCCTGACTTTCCATCCTCCACATTAGAGCTTCACTCCGTATCCACCAGCCACTACCCAGAATGACCCTCCCAAAAGAACCCCCATGTCTGATCAGAACCTCACAGAATCACCTCTCCAGAACTGAGCACCTCAGACTGGACTCCATATTTTCTGCCTCCCAGATTTGGATCTCTAGGCTGAGATACCACCTCCTTAGACAAGTACTCACACATTGAACCACTAGAAAAGTGTTTCATTCTTATTTCTTCAGTATGAGACCCACTCCTCAGGGTCACACCCCAAAGAGTGCTGCCCAGAGTCTCCCCAACTTTCTCTCCCCAGACTGTTACTTCCATTCATTCCTTCATTAATATAACAGCTATTTACTGAGCACCTCGGTGTTCTGTGCATTGTCCTAGGCACAGGGGACATGGAGGTGAACAAGACAGACAAGGTCCTTGATCTCAGGGAGTGTGTATTCTACTCAAGGAGATAGACAGCAGACAAAAGTCATAAATATGCTGGAGAACATTAGACAGGTGCTATGTGTGATTCAGAGAATAAGAGGGTAATGTGACAGTGACTGGGGGGTCAACTTTAGATTGGGTGGCCTCTCAAAACAGAGGATATTTGAGTCAAATCTGAATAAGAAGAAGGGAGCCACGTGCTGAGTAGGGAGGAGCACGTTCCAGGCAGAGGCAACAGCAGATGCAGAGTTCCTAAGGGGGGTGGTGGGGGAGGGGGTGGCAGCTTGCATATCTCTGGACCAACAAGAGGACCAGTGTGACCTAAGCATGACCAGTGAAGGTAGGATGGTGCAAGAAATAGGGCTGGAGACAGGAGCAAGACTTTGAAGGCCAAGATGAGGAGATGGATTTTATTCTGAGTGCAGTGGGTAGCCGTGGCAAGGTTTTGATTAGGATCACTTGAGTAGCTAGAAAGGGAGCCGAGAGACCAGTTAGAAGCCTTTTGCAATAATCTAAGTGGGAAAGGTTGGCTTGATGAGAATGATAGCAGTGGAAATAGTGAGAAATGGTTGGATTCAGAATATATTATATTTGAAAGTAGCACTGAAAGAACTAGGGTGAATGGGTGTGGGGCTTGGGAGAAAGAGTCAAGAATGACTTGCATGCATATTTTTGGCTGGTGGTGATGGTTCCTGAGATGAGTTTAGGACTTTGATTTGGAGTTAGATGAGCCTAGAATCCCAGGGAGAGAGATTTGGATGTCACTAACACAGGGATAGTATGCAAAGCCATGAGGCTGGCCATAGTCACCAAGGGATTGAGTGTAAATGGAGAAGAAAAGGGGGCCAAGGACAAAGCTGAGGGAGGTGGAATCAGCAAAGGAGACTTAGAAGGAATAGCCCTAAAGGTAGGAGGAAAACCAAGAAAATGTGGGGTCCTGGAAGCCACAAGGGTCGGGAGCAGACAGTTGTGTCCACTGCTCTGTCCACTTCCTAAACTGAGCCCCTTCCACCCCACCAGATGGGGCACTTTGCTACCAAGCCTGGACTTCTAGAAAGAGCTAGAACACTAGAAAATTTGATAGCTGAACTCTACAAACAGACCTCTGCAGACTAAGTGCCTTAGTCCTTTCCCCGAATGAGAATCCCCACTGAGGTATCAGGATGAACTATAAAACCTAAACCTCTAGAAAAAGCCTTCCAGACTGACTACCTGGGATGAGCCCCACAGACTGACATCTCCAACCTGAGCCCTCAGGCTGAACCCAGTTTGAGGTCCCACTTATAGATCCCCCACACTGGTTTCCCCAAACTAACATCCCCAGACTGAGTTTCCAAAATGCTCTCCCCACCCGGGGCGCTGAGAGTGGGTTCCCAGTTACAGCCCTCGGCCTGAGGTCCCAGAGGGAGATTCCCCCAAAAGAGCTTCCCAGTCTCATCTCCTTAGCCACCATTTTATAGACAGGTATTGCCAAACTAAGCACCCTAGATTACCCCCCATTTACTGTCGCTCAGACTGAGACTTCTAGCTTGACCCCAAAAGAATGACTCTCCAGATGATGATGATACCTACCTCATAGAATTGTTTTGAGGATAAATGAGATGATCCAGGTGAAGCTATTAGCACAGTACCTGGCACATGGTAAAGACTCAATAAATGTTAAGTTGTTTTTATTACTGAATGCCCTGACTGATGCCCTCCATACTGAATGCCCCTAAAATCAGCCCCCAGATTGAGTTCACCTAACTTAGGTTCCTGTTTTATACCAATCTCAGCCCTATCTGAGTCCCTAGAATGAACTTCAGAGCTTGAGCTTGGCCAGCTGAGCTCCCCACATTGAGCCCAAAGATGAACCCCCCAGAAAGAACTTCCCAGTCCAGTTTTCTGAGCTGCTCAAAATGAAAATCTCTGCATGAGAGCCAGCCTGAGATGTGCTCACTAAGCTCCCCAGCCCAAGATCTTAAGCTGACCTCCCTATTTTTTTTTTACCCCTCAAGACTAAAATCCCCAGGTAGAGCCCCAGAAAGTACCTCCAGGTCTGAGCCCCCACTGAATCCTGGTTCCCCAGACTGACTCCCCCACTTTCTACTTCCCAGACTGAACTCTGGAGCCTGGACCCTAGACTCCCCAAACCAGGCCAGCTGGAACTCCTGGCCTGAGCAGCCTACCCTGAGCCCAAGACTGAACTCAAACCAAGATCCCAGACTGCCAAGCCCAGACCAGGCCCACCAGAGCTTCCAGACCAAGCTCCTACACAAAGCTCCCCAAAGCGCACACCCTAGCCTGAACCCCCAAATGAAATCCTCAACTGAAATCCCCACACTGAATCCCCAGACAGAGCCTACATACACTGGACCCCTGGAAATGCCAGTCTGTACCTCACACAGTACACTTTGATAACAAAGCGTTCTGAGCCCAGCAGCCTCCACAGGCCTGAACTTATATGCCCACAGCTTGCCAGAGTCTTCTTCCTGTCCCCTTTCCTGGGCACTGCCTACCTCCACGACCCAGCATGCCCCTTGCCCTGGGGTGGGGGAGATGCAGAATGTGTGGGAGAAAGGGCAGCTCTGATGTCAGCTCTGCTGCCTCCCAGGCAGATAGCCTAGGGCCAGCACCTCTTCTCTCTGAGTCTCAATTTCCTCATTGGACAAACAGGGCACATAGGGTTGTGACAATTAAATGATAGCATGCAAAGCATCTGTTCAGGAGCCCAGGAGAGGATGGTAGGACCTTGGCCCCATCCTAGGGAGCTCCTAGTCTGCTAAAGGATGCAGATATATAAATACACAATGAATACGTAGTGTGACTGGTGGGACAGAGGGGAGCAAAGGGGAAGATGGAAACCCAGACAGTATCCTAATCCAGCCTGGGAACTCAGGGCAGGCTTATTGGAGGAGGTGAGCTGAATTCAGAAGACTGAGTTGGCCAGGTGAAGCAAGACAGGACATGTTTAGAGAGGTGCAAGTGGAGAAAGCTGGAGAGGTCAACAGAAGCCAGATCACCAAGGGCCTTGAATGCCAGGCTAAAGGACTGGGTCTTTACCCTGCAGGCAAAGGGAAACCACCGACAGATTTGAACAGTGGAGTGACAGCAAGCTGTGTGTGAGAACGCTCCCTCTGGCAGCTAGGATGGAAAAGGGATGGGAGCTTGGAGACTGGCACCTGAAAGGCCTGAACTGGGTTAGGGGCCACAGATCTTGAGCACCAAGACTTGGTCATGGAGGTCATTTTCCATGGTCATTTTCCCCTAGGAAAATAACACTTGGTTTGCCAACCATGTGGACCCTCTTCAGAAGCACCTGTGCTCCTCCATTACAGGCATATTTTCTGAGTGGGAAAATACAGCAGCATGCAGACAAGAGAGGGGTGCAGTGCAGCTGGGCCTCAAGCATGGGCAAGATTTGTTAGTGTGTGGAGATGTATAGGGACTTATTTCGTTTTTTTTCTGATACCTGGTCACAATAGGAAATATGGAAATACAGGAAAGCTGAAAGAGGCAGGGAAGAAAATCACCTATGATACGAGACTCCAGAGAATAAGCGTGAGGAACATTTTGACATATTTTCTTCCTGGTGTTTTTTATACACGTATATTTGTGAAATTGAGATCATTTGGTATATACAAGTTTGTATCCTTTCCTTTTCTTAAAATATCCTGAGCATTTCACAGATTATGAAAAACCCTACCAAAGCATCATTTGCAAAGGCTGTTTAGTATTGCATTATATGAATGCACATTTATTTAACTGGGTTGTTTCTGGTTTGACACTGTTGTAAACACCACTGCAATGAAAGTGTATTTGTACATAAAACATGTATTTTCTTAGTATAGATTCCAATAATCAGAATTATTGAGACAAAGAATAGGATCATCTCTTTGCTTCTTTATCTGACTTTTTTCTGATTATAAAAGTAATACATGTTCTCTGTCAAAAATATGGAAAAAGAAGACAATAAAAATCACCCATAGTCCCATCATCCAGAGACAACTTGTTAAACATGGGTATATTTCCTTCCAGTTACATGTGTAACTATTATTGTTGTTTTTTAATGGTAATAATAATCTTAAGCTTGCATTTTATTGGCTGCCAGCTATTTCATGTCCTATGATTCTATTGTGGCATTAATTGAGTCAGTTTCTGATTTTAAGTGATGTTGCTATGGACATCTTTGAGGCTGGCACTTTCTGGAATGGGGAGGGTGTGGTCAGGACAGGAGGAGGTATTCAGGGAGCAAAGAAGCTCCCAAGAGCCTTTTCTCTGCTAGCCCCCCCATCTGACCTCCCACTCTGCCCGCAGAGTCTCTGGAGCTGATAGCCACAGCAGCAGAGCACTCTAATGCTGCCATCCGCAAAATGGTGAGTGGTCCTTCTAACCCCTGCCCTTCCTTGGCCAAGCCACCTATCTCGATCTCCGTTCTGGGGTGGGGGTCTTGCGACTTGTGGACATCTGAGGGGAGGCCAGCACCCCAAACCCTGCCTTTTATTCACTGTCTCCTGCCAGGAGCGAATGCACAAGCTGCTGAAGGTATATGAGCTGCTAGGGGGTGAGGAAGACATTGTCAGCCCCACTAAAGAGCTCATAAAAGAAGGCCACATCCTTAAGCTGTCAGCAAAGAACGGGACCACTCAAGACCGATACCTCATACTAGTAAGTGCCACGGGTAGGGGTGCATGCCCCCCACCCCTGCCCACCACATTGACCTGGTACTCACTCAAGGCTATACTTCCTGCTCTCCATTCTTTCCTCTACTAACTCATTGTATTTTCACTGCCTTTACTGGGAATTTTTTTCTTTCTACTTTACAGATAATGTAACTAAGACTTAGAGAGAAGTGACTTGCCCAAGGCCACCCAACTAGGAAGGGACTCCCATGCCTAGGCTCTTTCCTTGCAACCTTTGTGCCCAGTCTGGACTGTGTTTTCTCCACCTATTGCCTTGAGTCCCTAGCAGTAAAGCTTCGGGAGTAATAACGGAAGAGAGCTGGGCCACACCCCTTGTGGGTCCTCCACACATACATCTGAAACCTTTTCCTTCCTAGTTCAACGACCGCCTCCTTTACTGTGTGCCCAGGCTGCGGCTCCTTGGCCAGAAGTTTAGCGTGCGGGCACGCATCGATGTAGATGGCATGGAGGTGAGCACCAGGAGGTGGGAAATGGGGACCTGGAGTGGGGCCTTGGTGCTGGGAGGAGCAAAGACGTTCTGACTTTGACCCCAAGTGTGTGCATATGTGCAGAGGGCAAGGGCCCTGTAGAGCTCAGTAGGCCTCACCAAGCCCCTTTCTCTTTCTATTCAGCTAAAGGAAAGCTCCAACCTCAATCTGCCTCGTACCTTCCTGGTGTCAGGAAAGCAGCGCTCCCTGGAGCTCCAGGCCAGGTACTTGCCCTTGTCTGTATCTTCTCTCCAGCCCCCTCTTCCCTTCAGATATGCTGAGGCATTCTAGGCCTAGTGCCAGGGCAGAGGCTACCTCCCTAGAGGAGAGATTGTTCCAGAGAAAGGGTGGGTACCTTTCCCCAAAGATGCTTGCTCTTCTGATGGGTTTTGTTAGAGGAGAGGGAAGAATGAGATAGTAAACCAAACATAAATAATAACAGCACAAATAGTTTATTGTAGATTCAGAGATTTAAGAGAAATAACAATAAAATGCAATGCTTGGTCCATGATAGGAGTCTGGTTTGAGAAAAACAGCCCTAAAAGACATCTTCAAGACAAGAGGGAAAATCCTAACTGTGAACTGGGCATCAGCTATCAGGGCATTATTGCTAACTTTCTCAGGTGTGATAATGGTATAGGAGGATATAGGAGAATGGCCTTGTTTTTTGGTGATGCATGCTGATGATTTAGTATCATGATATCTGTAACTTATTTTTAAATGATTTATCAACCAAAAAATATATACATATACATACATATTATATCTACATATATAAATATATATTAATATATATGAAATAAATATAGCAAAATATTTTTTAAATTTGCATCTATATAGTGGATATATATTTATATATTTAATGTACTTGTGTTATCCTATCTACTTTTCTGTATGCTTGAAACTTTTCATAATAAAAAAATTTTTAATAACAAATTTTAAAATAATGCCTAGCTATTTAACAAAGGGGGCTTCATATCCATTCTCTACTTGAATGATTATAATAATAGTTCACATTTAATGAAGACTTGCTCTTATGCCAGGCACAGTTTTTGTTTTGTTTTGTTTTAATTTTTATTTATTTATTTATTTATTTATTTATTTATGTCTGTGTTGGGTCTTCGTTGCAGTGCACGGGCTTCTCATTGCTGTGGCTTCTCTTGTTGCAGAGCACGGGCTCTAGGTGCACGGGCTTCAGTAGTTGTGGCACACGGGCTCAGTAGTTGTGGCCCACAGACTGTAGAGAGCAGGCTCAGTAGTTGTGGCACACGGGCTTAGTTGCTCCGTGGCATGTGGGATCTTCCCGGACCAGGGCTTGAACCCGTGTCCTCTGCATTGGCAGGCGGATTCTTAACCACTGCGCCACCAGGGAAGTCCCTGCCAGGCACAGTTTTAAGTTAATTTTAACTTAAACAATTTAAGTTTAAATTGACTAGTCAAATTCTTAAAACAACCCTTGAAGTAGCCACTGTTACCATCAACCTCACTTTCCAGATGAGGAAACTGAGGCACAGAAGAGTTATGCACCTTGCCCAAGATCCCACAGCTAAAAAGAAGCAGAGCAGGAATTGGAGCTCATGCTGCCTTCTGAGGGCCCAGGTGATAGGGTATCGAGGCCATGGTCAGGGCCAGCGAGTGGATGCACATGGGTAGATGATCTGCTTCTGATAGGCTGTAAGGAATTAAGAAATGAGAGTCAGAACCCTCATTGCTGGAACTGTGTGGAGGCAGGAGAGAGAGATGAATGTGGGCTACAGGGTGTCCTCCTGGAAGATGAGAGAAGGGAGTTAGGTTTGATGCTCTGAGAGTCTGAGAGAGCATCTCAGAGGCCTGTGGCCAGGAAAGTGAGAACAAAGGCGACAACAGGCACTTCCAGGGGAGGGCAGGTGTGGGGCCCAGTCAGGCCTCAGCAGAGCCTAAGTGATAAGCCACGTGACTGGGATGAGTCGTCTGCTGGGAGGCTGGGAAGGAGGGGGCTGCAGAGGGATGCTGGGCCCAGAAGGGTGCACCGAGCAGTGTAGGGTTTCCTCCTAGTGGCAGAGGGAAGGCATGGAGCATTTGCTTTGCAGTTGCTTTTACTGCCCTTTAAAAAGTTGTTTTTAATGAAAAATTTCAAATATCCAGAAAAGTAGAAATACAACAAATACCCATATGCCCACCATTTAGACAACTGATTCTCAACTTTGGTGACATAGGAATCAGCTGAGGAGCTTTTAAAAAATACTGATGTCTGGGACCCACCCCTGGAGACTTTGGTTTAATATGTCTGGGGTGTAGCCTGAACATGGGGAGTTTTAAAAGCTCCCCAGATGATTTTAATGTGTACACCAGGGTTTAGAACCACTGACTTAGGAATCAGTATATATTTTTGCCTTCCTTCTCCAACTCTCTGGTCTGCCCTGCAGTCTCCAAGGCCTCCACCCTGGTGCAGACCCATCAACTGCTCACTAGGAGTAGGACCAGCTTCTTGGCTTACTCCTGCCTGGCCTCTTCTAATTTTTAGTTGCTCCGTGGCATGTGGGAGCCTGCCTTCTTTTTTTTTTTTTTAAACCCAAACAAATTTAATAAGTACCATATCTAATGACTTTACCAAGATCACCAGATATATGGTTGATATAAAAAGTTGTATTTCTACATACTAGCAACAACTAGAAAATAAAATTAGAAAAATGTTCTTTACAATCATATCAAAAGTATCAAATACCTAGAAACAAATTTAATGAAATAGTTTCAAGACCTCTACCCTGAAAGCCATAAAATTTTGCTGAGAGATATTTAAAAGGAAGTAAATAAATGAGAGATTTATCATTTCATGTACTGAAATATTCAATATTGCTAGGACTATGATGATCTCAAATTGATCTACAGATTCAGTTCCAATCAAAATCTCAGTAGATTTTTTTTGTGTAAAAGTTGACATACTGATTCTAAATATATATGGAAATGCAACGAACCTAGCACAGCCGGACCAATCTTGATGACAAAGTTTGAAGATTTACATTACCAGATTTCAAGACTTAGCAAAAAACTACTAAAAAGTGTTTTATGGCAGAAAGATATAAATTAGACAGACTGAACAGAATAGAGTCCAAAAATAGATGCATACATATATGGACACTTTAAGACAAAAGCAGTAAATACAGTTCATGAGGGAAATTATGTAGAGAAATTAGATATCTCTATGGAACAATATGAAGCAGCCATATAAACTTTGATGGATAATAACATACTATTTAAAGCTTAAACAAAAAGCGACTCACACTGATTGAGCACCTAGTGTATCAAGGATTGTGCTGGACACTTTACAGATCACTTCAGTTACTGCCTAGAACAACCCAGACTGATAATTATCATATCCGTTTTACAGGTGAAGAAAAATAAACTGCCCTGCTTTCTCAAACTTGACATTCCAGCAAAAATAGGGAACTATTTATGGTTTCTCGTATGTTCCATACTCTCACTCACACACTTCACCCTTACCCCTGTACTTGAGGGCTAGCACCTCTTTGAGGAAACCTTCTTTAGCAGCCCCCACCCAAACTCTAGGATGGGACAGGTTTTCTGGGCTCCTCAGCCCCATTTTCCTTCTGTCAGAGCACTGATCCCCCTGTATTGTCCCTTTCTCCCCCTCTAGACCGTGAGCTCCTTCCTTGATGGTAGGGTCCTCTCTGAGGCCCAAGTTCCTAGCACAGGGTCTGGAGAGTATTAATAACTGTTGAATAAATAAACTCAGATAGGTTATATGACTTGCCTAAGGTCACATAAGTGATAAGTGAAGGAGCAGAGGGTCAAACTCAGGTCTTTCCAACTCCAAAACACCTGCTCTTTACCACTACAGTTGCTTTTGGTTGGCCTGCCTAACCCAACATCTTTCTTTCCCCCTGCCCCCACCACCTTCCCTACCCAAGGACTGAGGAGGAGAAGAAAGACTGGGTCCAGGTAACTTCCAAGAAGGCTTTGTGGTAGGGGGCTGGAAGAGTATTAACAGGTCTTCAAGGGGGTGGTGGACTCTCCCCTAAAATTCACATCTGACCAGAATGGGCCTGGACACCTGCCTTCCAATAAACTTTACCATCCCCATTTTACAGATAAGCAAACTGAGGTCCAGAGGTTAAGCAGAAAGTAACCAATTCTTCCTTTAGAAAGCTGGCTCCTCTGAGGGTGTAACCCCAGTGAGTTAAGCCCTGTAAAACCTTAATCCCAGATAGTAATAGCCAGGAAGGCCTTCTGTGGTTTTTCAGCCCCTGATCCCCCTCCCCTACTTCACAAATATAAGAACTGAGACCTGGATTTGGGAATGGACTTGCCCAAGGTCATACACCTAGCAAGGGGTAGAGCTGGGCCTAGAACCCAACTTTTCTGACTCCAAGCTAGGTTATAGGAAGGTGAGGTAAGGGTGGAAATGGGTGGGTTTTGAGGTGTTCTGACCTCTTATTTCTTACACCTCCTTCCAGGCCATCAACTCTACCCTCCTGAAGCACGAACAGACGCTGGAGACCTTCAAACTGTTGAACTCCACAAACAGGGAAGATGAAGACACCCCCCCCAACTCTCCGGTAAGAGTCCCCACCCCCTCCTCCTGCACCGGGACCCCCTCCGGGCCTCCAGGTGCCCACCTTACCTTGTGATGCTCCTCTTCCCTTCCCAGAGGGTAAAGACCAGAGAGGCAGTGCATGACCTCAGAAGCAGTCTTCTTTTGGTAGGGCCACAGAGAAATCATTGGGCAAACAATGCTCAGAAAGTAGACATGACTGGTTGTCAGTTGCACAGTGAGGTAGAGCAGAGCCAGGACTCAAAGGCAGGTCTTCTGAATGTATCTGCTGCCTCCCAGTGATGATCCAAGCCTTGGGGCAGGGGCAGGGGCAAGGGCCGGATGGACTGGACTGGGGAGTAGCTGTCTCTGACCTGAGACCTGGCCCTCTCTCCAGAATGTGGATCTTGGGAAGCGGGCACCTACGCCCATCCGGGAAAAGGAAGTCACCATGTGCATGCGCTGCCAGGAGCCCTTCAATTCCATCACCAAACGCAGGCACCACTGCAAGGCCTGCGGCCATGTGAGTGTTGGGAGGCAGGGGCAAAGCTAGGGAGGAGACAGGCTGGCAGCCCAAAGGCCCACTTCTAAATGGGCACTAAGTGGGGGGAGGCTGTGAGTCTGCTGTGGGAGTTGGTACACTGAAGGGGAAGGCCCGCTGGAATCAGGCTGTTCTTACCCACTTGCCACCCCAGGTGGTTTGTGGGAAGTGCTCCGAGTTCCGGGCCCGCCTTGTCTATGACAACAACCGCTCCAACCGTGTGTGCACTGACTGCTACGTGGCCTTGCATGGGGTGCCTGGGAGCAGCCCAGCCTGCAGCCAGCATACACCCCAGCGCCGGAGGTCCATCCTGGAGGTAAGAGCCAAGCCCCGCAAGTAACCCACCCTGACCACATGGGCCCCAGCCACCCACGCAGTGGTGGCTGAAGCCTGGGCATCTCTGACATCGTAGTACCATGTGTATCCACTGAACAAGTGACCCAGGCTTGGAGTGAGTAAAATGAGTATGAGTGAATGAAAGAGTAATTTTTATTTAAGTGCTTTATTCTTCACAGTAACTTACCTATCAATGCTATTCCTATTCCTGTTTTACAAATGAGGAGACTGAGGCCCTGGGAGGTTATTTGCCCATGTTACACAGTGAGTGACAGCTTTCTTAATACAAAGTAGGATATATGCACTGAAGAAAGTTAAGACAATATAAACAAAAATAACAAGAACACCGTATTCCTTTGACCCAGAGATTACCACCATTAACGCTTATGCTTCCTATCTTTCTAGATGTGTGCACATACACACACTTTTGCTTGTTTTTAAAATTGAGGTATTTATTTTATTTAACGTTTAAAGAAAGCTAACTCTGTGCCAGGCACTCTTCTAAGTGCTTTGCATGTATTAATTCATTTAATCCTTACAACAGCCCTATATGCTCTCCTTCCAAGTCAATATATTTCCATCTAGGGCTGGGATTCTGGGACTGACTGCCTTACCCATCCACCCAACCCCTTAACCACAATGCTAGGTTGCTTCTCACTGAGTGTAGGGAATGCACGTGATGAAAGATGAAAAAAAAAGATGAAGTGTAAATGCATAAATGACTTGAGGAATAAATGGACTGATGGAAGAATGCCTGACTGGCATTAAGGTGCCCCCACTGAGAGCTACACACCCCTCCCACCAACTCTTAGAGGCAGCAGCCATGGCCCAAATCTGGCAGACAAGCCTGGCTTTGAATCGCGACTCTGACTCACTGAGTGACAATGGGCAAATCACTCCCACCACCTGAGCTTCAGCATCCTCCTCTGAGACATGGAAATAGCAATCCCCATGCTGAGGGGATGTTGAAGCCAAGAGGAGCCAGGCTAGGCCTCCTATCAACATTGATACTCCCCATGTCTCTGGCCACAGAAACAGGCCTCAGTGGCTGCGGAGAACAGCGTCATCTGCAGCTTCCTGCACTACATGGAGAAGGGCGGGAAAGGCTGGCACAAGGCATGGTTTGTGGTCCCTGAGAACGAACCCTTGGTGCTGTACATCTACGGAGCCCCTCAGGTGTGCATCCTACTCCTTTGGGTCCTTTCAGCCACCTGGCAAAACCAGGCTGCCCTCCTTTCACCTGAGTCCTTCACCTCTCCTTGGCCTTGGAGGATAGGGTGAACCTAAGGAGAAATCAGAAGCCCCCACCCTTGTGAGACAAAGACTGGCTAGAGACAAGGAGTGACCGTGGGTCAACTTATGTAGAGAAAAGTCAGTGACTTGTTGGGGGGCTAGCTTCTTGGAGGAAGCTGTAGTGGAGACAAGGCACTGCTTAATCCAGTTTGGAGTGGGGAAGATGCAGATGGGGGGCAACAGCCCAAAGGCCGGAAAACATTATATGCTAAAGAGACTAGCCCACCTGGTTTGGGGTGTGGAAGGAAAGCGGTATTTGAACCAGCCTGCGTTCTAGCCCCAGTTCAGACATTTTCCTGTTGCTCAGTGAAGCCATGTAAGGTTCTTGAGCAGGGGAAGGAAAAGAGGGGTTTAGCAGATACAAAACCAGTGAGAAGCCCAGCCCCTAGGTGACCCCTGGCTTTGTCCCTGTTCCCCAGGATGTGAAAGCCCAGCGCAGCCTGCCCCTCATTGGCTTTGAGGTGGGGCCTCCTGAGGCTGGGGAACGGCCTGACAGACGGCATGTCTTCAAGATCACCCAGAGCCACCTGAGCTGGTACTTCAGTCCTGAGACAGAGGAGCTGCAGCGGCGCTGGATGGCTGTGCTCGGCCGGGCAGGCCGTGGGGACACGTTCTGCCCAGGGCCCACACTGTCTGAGGACAGAGAGATGGAGGAGGCACCAGTGGCAGCTTCAGGAGCCACAGCGGAACCCTCTGAAGCCCCCCAGACCCGAGACAAGACCTAGAGG
The DNA here is from genome assembly GCF_002837175.3 of Physeter macrocephalus. Taxonomy (NCBI): domain Eukaryota; kingdom Metazoa; phylum Chordata; class Mammalia; order Artiodactyla; family Physeteridae; genus Physeter; species Physeter macrocephalus. The sequence goes on along the minus strand of NC_041234.1, from coordinate 34,739,516 downwards.
GTTTGTGGGTAACTGGGGCCCCCTGCCCCACACTTTAGCTGCCCATGTCCAATTGAGGGCCCCAGCCTGCTCTCTCCCAGCTCAGTCAATACTTGAACTCCCATCATGGGCACTTTCAATCCTGAATGCTGGGTCTTGGGTTTTTTAATTCATCTTTTCACAAAACCTGGGCTTTTAAAAAAATATTCCTACAGTGATGTTAATTTTTTTTAAACCCTGTCCTCCAGGGAGGGTGGGAGCTGTTGCTAGACCTGCCTGAATTAGGCCATTTCCCCCCAACCCCTCAATACCCTACAGATCCTGCCTCCACCCAATTCCCCCCAAAGCACCAGAGGCAGGAGATCTGGATTCAAGTGCCAGCTCTGCCACTGACCCCATGGTCCTGGCCCACCCCTGCCCCCTCAACCAGTGTCTTCACATGTATGATGCTACATGGGGTGGTGACCTCCTGCCTCCCCCACGGCTTACAGCTTCTACCTGGCCCCAGGCTACCCAGTATTTTATCGTCCAGACCCATGGCAGGGCCACCGGGCAGGACAGGGGAACAGTGGGGGAGGACAATGAATACTCTTTGTTTTGTTTTTTAAAGAAAAATACAGTTTATTTCAGGCTTACGGAAATGTTCAGAGCGCTGCTGTGCTCCATTCGTCCATCTGTTTGTTTGTCCAAAGTACCAGGCTGCTGGGGTGGGCCCAGAAACTGCTCCCTTGCTGAGCTCTGAAGCTCAGCTCCCAGAAGGCTGATTCCAAGACTACTCACAGGTCAAGCCACAAATTAAACAATAAGGTATTATTTATTGAGGTCTTAAGCCTCATCCCTGGACTTCAATGGGATGAGGAGTTTGAAAAGAGGTTGAAGGAGACAGAAAACAAAGCCCAGGTCCCCCGAGCTCACTGCCTAGACAAGGTCTTAGACATCCTGAAGGAACCCAGGGCTGGACACTGGGCTGCAGGAAGGAAGCGTTCCCGGGAGGTTCCAATTTCTGGGCAGGGGCACAGAGCTGCTCTGTGTGGGGGCGGGGGGAAGCGAGGGAGAGGTACCACAGCTACTTCCGTTCACATCATCAACTAACCTCTCTTCCATGAGCAAGCTCATCTCAACATTCCTTACCCAGCAGGAATACTGGTTCTCCTGTTGGTCCTCTCCCTTCACACATCCACCTGCCTACTACCAGCCAGCGTTTAGCTTTTCCTCTAGTCACTCCCATACCCACTCATCCCTCCCTCTTCACATTGACTGCACCCAAGTGGCACTTTGCTGGGAAACCAGGCCTCATCACTCAGACCACCCCAAGACCAAAGACCCTTGGGCTCTTCTTCCCCTGGAAGGGGCTGGACAGGGGAATGGGAGAGGGTGGAGATGGGGTAACCAGTCCAGAGGTCCATGACCCTCCAAAAAACCCCTACAAACAAGCCCCAAACAACTAGCAAACAAGGACCCAGACTATTTCCAGCCCCACTCATTTCTTTCTCCGGACAATGGTCCAGCCATCCTCCACTATATCCTCTTCCTTAATAGTCTGGGAGTCTGGACCAGGCTGGGGGCAGACCCCATCTGTAGCTGCCTCATCATTCGTAGCTGCGACCTGGAGGAGAAATACAAGAGAGAGCTAAATACAACATCTCCCAACTGTGGCCAATGGAGACCCAGGCTCTCCCAGCTTTGCCAGGACTGGCTGCGTGACCTCAGGAAAGTTTCCTGCCCTCTCTGGATAATACAGCCACCACCACCATCACCACCACCCCCATCACTTCCCTGTGAAACTAGCTGATCTTCCAGAAGATTGAAAATATCTGCATCTCCACACCCAAGAGGCACCACCCCCTTCACCTCCATTTCCTCCACGCTGTTTGCATCATCATCCTCATCAGTCTCTCTGGCTGTCGTCAGTGCGGTGGCTCTGACCTTGCACTTTCTTTGGGTGATGAGAGAGGCCATCTCCTTCAGAGCAGCCCTATCACCCCTCTGGAAGTGGTGGAACATGGTCTGTAGCTGCTGGCTCACCTACCAAGAAAACATTCAACCAGCTTGGATTTTCTAGAGAACCTACAATACAACCGGCCCGTGTTTGCAGCAAGAGTGGGGAGGGGTCTGGAATTTTCCAGAAGAGAATGGGGCTCTTTCCTCCCCAAGGAGTTCACTAATGAAGCAACTACATATGAAGGGCTCAGTTAAGGTCTGAAGCATTGAAGGAGGGCCTCCTAGCAGGGAAGGCACTAGAACTGGGTTTGAAAGATGGAAGATGTAAAAAGGGAAGGCAATCCCAGCGGGGGCAGTAATGTTAACCAGAGCAGGGGTGGAAATGTACCTGGCCTGATGTGCCCTTGAGATGGGGGGTGACGAACAGACCTAGCTGAGAATGATGTATAGAGAGAAATAAAAGAGGCAAGATTTGAAAAGCCTGGGAAGACTAGACTCAGGCAATAGGGAGTCATAGAAAGTTCTTGCACAGGACTCAAGAAAAGAAAGGTTACAGCCAAGAGTATTGGTCTAAAACAGACAGCTAGGGAGAAGAAAGGCTGCAGGCAGGGAGACAACAGTTGTTTCCACGATATGCTCACCTGGGGCAGACTCCCATCCTCCACAACCGTATCAAACTCGTTTGTCATTAGCTCCCCGAGGAAGTCCTCCACCTCATCTAGCTCCAAGTCAGCTGAGTAGGAAAGGATAGGGTCCTCTGATCAAAGACCAGCCAACTTCATCACCCCTGCCCACTACTCTTCAATACCTACTTAGTGGATCCACATCTGGTTGGTGGGTAAAGGTTCAGTAAGGCTTTTATTTGCTAAAGTGCTCTACTTTCCAGGTTTTAACATGATTTTTAAAAAGAAAAAAACCAAACACTAAATAAAATACCAAATTTCCAATCTCCTGCATTCTACTAAGCCCTCTATTCCTGCAGCATTCCATCCACACTCGCCCTCTTTCATCTGGCCTATTTTAACCGGCCTCCTCTCTGTGTGACCTTGAGCATGTAACTTACTCATCTCCAAGCCTCAGTTTTCTCATCTGCAAAGTGATGTTAATAGTAACCTCCTTGAAGGTCTGTTATGAGAAGGCACCCAAACAATGCCTAGCACAGGGGAGACCCATAATCCATGTTCACTTCCATCACTCAAGGGCTGAAGTTTTTGAAATGTAGAGACTTCCCAACTGTGGTTCCACCGACACAGGAGGCCACAGACCAATGGCATAGGTAAGAAGAAATGGATGTAAGTACTTGCCACGATGAAATCATCACAGCCTTGACCTAACATCCTATTGTGTTACTTTGGCTAAGACTCTTGGCTTCAGTTACCTTATAGGCCCATGCTCTACTTTTTCTGAATTAGAGAATAACTCAAGAAAGTCTTCCACAAAGCTCCTTGCTCTCTCTTCCCTCTGGGAGAGCTCATTCACCCCCTCGGCTTTCCCTAACACTCTAATATCCCCCAAATCTGTCTCCAACCCAGACTACTCTCCACCTGTTCTACAGGTGCCTCAGACCCTCCATATCCAAAGCCAGATTCATCACCTTACCCTGAAAACCTACTTCTCATTCCCCAGCGTTCTTCTATTCCATGAAAGGCACCTAAGCCACCCAGCGACTCAAACCTGAAACCTGCCTCCCTTCCCCTCCCCCTCTACGTAGAGCCAAACCATTTCCTTAGGGCCACCCCTTCTTTTCCATGACTATTGCCACTGCCCTAGTTCAGACCTCATCATTTTCTAGACAGAAACAGCTTTCTCATCAGTCTTTCCCTCTCCAGTCCATGCTCCACACTGACTACTTTCTAGCCAGAAAACCCCATCGTTTTAGATCCTGCTCATGAATTTTTAATCACCTACTGCAGTGTTTCATGTTCTGCTTCTGAGAAATAACTGTCCTGCTGGGTTTTAAGGGAAGCTATTCACAGAAAACTAATGGGAACCAAAGGTAAACAGGTTTCTTTTTGGTGAGTCTTAACCTTATCCAAGCCTTTAATATGTTAATGATTACTGTTACTCTCAAGTAAGAACTGAAGAAAAGAGCTTTTCTTATATAATTTGACTGGAGAAGCTTTTTCTTCGCTGAACATCTAACAGAACTAGTCTTCCAAAGCATGCATTTTGGCAAACACGCTTAAAGGACAAAAATCAAAGGCCCATAAGGCCTTCCATGTCTCACCCCTTTTCAGGGTCCTCTCCAACCCCCATCCTCCACCACTCCTCCCTTCCACACACCCACAAGCACACACACACTGTTATTCTAACACTGAGCTCCCCACCACTTTCCAAATATAACACATAATCTCCTCATACCACAGGACTTATTTTTGAGTGCTGCTCTCTCTGCCTCCCCCACCTAATTAACTCCTTCTCATCCCTTAAGATTCAGCCCAATCACCACCACCCCCTAAAGATCTCCAAAAGACGCCTCCTTCCCAGTCTTACATTACCCAAGCACCGAGCTTAGAACACCTATCACCCTATGTGTAAACACCTATTTACTTATCTGGATCCCTCACTAGATGATAAACTTGCTTGAGAGAGAGGACACTGCCTAATGTCATTTCCAAGACTAAAAAACTATATGAAAAATTTTGTAAAAATCATACTTCGCAAAAGACTCCCTGCAGGGCCCCTTATTCTTAACGACCCTCAAGACACACCAAAGATGTAGATCTCTGCTGTCCAAATAGTCAAATGTGGTTACTGAGCACTTAAAGTGGCTAGGCCAAAAAAATTAGATGTGCTAAGACACATTTTTCAAATACCCACCAGATTTTGAAAACGTAATGCTAAAAAAAATGTAAAACATCTCATTAATAGTGTTTTATACTGACTACATGTTGATGTATTTTAGATATGTTCAGTTGAATAATATTAATTTCATCTGCTTCTTTTTACTTTATTAAAGTGGCTGCTGAAAAATTTCAAATTACGTGATGCGACTAGCATTGTATTTCTATTGGACTGCGCTGGTGGATACTTTTATATCCATTTTACAAATTATGAAACTGAGTCTCAGGGGTGTAAACCGACTTGTCCAGCCTGATACCCTGAGTCAATGGCACGGCCCGTAAGGCATTCGAACTCAGGATTCTGACTCCAAAGCCTGCATTCATTCCACCTCGCCCTCAGGTACCAACCGACAATTGCTCAAGAAGAAGTGCGGACTCACTAGGATCGGCCTCCTCCTTCCCACGCCCCCACAGAGACACGTCCTAGCGCCTCACATTCACTCACCATTGCGGAAGAAGTACTCCTCCACTGCACCCCCCAGCCACTCAGCCTTCTCCTGGCTGTGCACACCCCCGAAGCCGTTCTCCACAGCGATCTGCGAACACAGGCCCAAGCCCAGCACGTCAACCCGGGAGCCGGCCTACGGGGGCGCAGGAGGCCGCTGCTTACACCGCCCAACCAAGCCTCGGGCGGCTCGCCGGGCCAACTCCTCTTCTGCCCCGGTCTTTAACCTCTGTCCCAGCCGCGGCCCCGCTCACCTGCAAGGCGGGCCAGGCCTCCAGCGCAGCACGGACAGCAACCCCAAAGAGCGTTCCCGAATCTTCAGCAGCGCCCGCCATTATCCGGCCGCGGAGCATGTGACGTCCAGGCGGGCCAATACCTGCGCAGCACCGCCCAGGCAGAAGGAGTCGGAAGCCGAGCCTGAGAACGCCGATTCGCCTTTCCGCAGACCTGGCAGCAAGACTATAGCAATAGCAAAGTCTGTCGAGCAATCGATGACACCACCGCAGTCACTCACATGTAATAATTAAATCTAAGGAAGCAAGGAGGGGAGGGCGGCTGAGGCCATGAGTTCCGGACCCATGGGTACTGCGCAGAAAAGATGTGGGGAACTTATTAAAGATGCACATTTCAGGCCCTAGGACAGAAGAAGCAACCTCACGTAGCATTGCCTAAAAATCTGCATTTAATAATGCATCCTGACATCTATAGAACACTCCACCCAATAACAGCAAAATACACATTTTTCTAAAGTGCACGTGGAGCATTTTCCAGGACAGACCATATGTTAAGTCTAAAGCAGGCCTCAATAGATTTAAAAGAATTGAAATCATACAAAGTACGTTCTCTGACCACAATGGAAATTAGAAGTCAATAATGGAAAGACATTTGTGAAATTCACAAATATGTGGATATTAACACACGTCTAAATAACAAATGGGTCAAAGAAAAAAAATCACAAGAGAAATAAGAAGACATCTTGAAATGACTTGAAAGCTAAAGCACAGCACACCAAAATTTATGAGGTGCAGCCAAAGCAATGCTTAAATGGAATTTTATAGCTGTAAACGTCCCTATTAAAAAAGAAGAAAGATCTCAAATGAATAACCTGATCTTCCCCCTTAGGAAACTAGAAAAAGAAGAACAGAGTAACCCCAAAGCAAACAGAAGGAAGGAAATAATAAAAATTGGAAAGGAAATAAATGTAACAGAAAATAGAAAAACAACAGAGAAAATCAGTAAAACCAAAACTCAGTCTTTTTAAGAAAGAGCAACAAAATTGACAAACTTTTTGCTACATTAACTAAGTAAAAAATAGAGAAGATTCAAATTACTGAAATCAGGAATGAAAGAGGTGACATCACTACCAAATAGTCAAAAAAGCCCATATATTGCATGGTATCATTTATATGAAATGTACAGAACACGCAAATCTATGGAGACAGAAAATAGATTAATGGTTGCCTAAGGATAGAGGAAGGGGGGAAATGTGGCCTGACTCCTAATGAGTATAGGGTTTCTTTTAGGGGCAATGAAAATGTTCTAAAATTAGATGTGGTGACATCTGCTGTTAGGGCCTGAGTTGTGTCCCGCCCCCAACCCCCATTCATACGCTGAAGCCCTAACCCCCAGAATGTGGTTGTATTTGGAGGCAGAGCCTTTAAAGAGGTAATTAAGGTAAAATGAGGCCATGTGGGTGCACCCTAGTCCGATATGATTGGTGTCCTTACAAGAAGAGGAGATTACAGCCCAGCGGTTAGGACTCCGTGCTTCCACACAGGGGACACAGGGGGTTCAATCCCTGGTCATGGAACTAAGATCCCACAAGACGCATGGCGTGGCCAAGAAAAAAGAAGAGATTAGGACAGAGAAACCAGACGCATGCACAGAGAGATGACCATGTGAACACACATCTGCAAGACGAGGAAAAAGGCCTCAGAAGAAACCAAACCTGCCAACACCTTGATCTCAAACTTCTAGCTTCTAGAGCTTTGAGAAAATAAAGTTTTGTTGTTAAAGCCACCAGTCTGTAGTATTTTGTTATGGCAGCCCTAGCAAACTAATATAGTTGCACAACTCTGAAAATATACTAAAAACCATTTAATTGTACATTTTAAATGGGTGAAGCTTATGGTATATAAATAATATCTCAATAAAGCTGTTTTTAGAAAAGTATTATAGGTGATTCCCTCTCACAGCAAAGGTTGCAAAGTTTGGACAAGTCCATGTTAACAAACAGTACTGATACTTCTGTGTCTGGCCCTGTGCTTAGTACTGCTGGGTCATGGGGTTTGGTCAGATGCTCAAGGAGCTTACAGTCTGGCATGCAAGATTTTCCAAGGACCATAGAGTATGATCAGTGCTCACGGTGAATGCAGATTTTTGAAAGGCCTGAGGCAGATAGAATTTTGCAAGCTGTTTTTAAGAAAAACAGTACAAATTTAGGAATGAAAGTGAGTTTTGCTTTAGATTCATAAAAGAAATTTTAAAATTTACAAATTCCAATTTAAAAAAAAACTGACAAATGCCACAAACATCCTCAAAACTAGAGAAATAAAATATTTTTATTAATTGCCTGACTCTACTAATTTTTCCTTTTTTTTTTTACTGCAAACACTTTGATAGCCTCCTGTAAGTAAATGACAATTATTTTATAACAACATTTTCAAGAGAGAATAAAAAGAATTCAATTGAATTCAATTCCATTCGGTTGATCAAAATATTTTGTTATTGGTAGTTTAGGAAAATTTCAACTTCACAGCTTGTTATTAGTAACACAAAACTTAAGACTGTTGTTAAATATGGGAAAACTTCTATTTAGTTTCTTTTACGTGTGAGCTGTAAAATTTCATGGTATTTTGACTGTTCTTGTGCAGTGACAAATCTTAAGTACTTCTCAAATTGACAATGCTCAACACCCAGGGACTTGGAAGTGGTCTGTGGAAGTGTGAGGTGTGGAGGCTTAAACTTTATTAGTTCTATGATAAATCCATCTCTGTGCAATGCTAGAGGAGAAAGGACCACAGGAGCCCATGGGAGTCCAGCAGAGGGTGTTCCTGATCCAGCCTTGGGGATTATGGCAAGCCTCTGAGAGATAATGCCTCAGACTTAAAGTTTGAGAGGAATTTTGCCAGGTGATGGGGAGTTTGTGTAGATGAGGGTGAGGGTGTGTTTCTAAAGAAAGAAAGAGACTTTCATGCTGAGGAAACAATTTATACAAAGAAACAGAAGCAGGGAACAACATGGTGTGTGATGATAATCATGAGCATTCCCAGACTGATAATCTCAGGAGGCGTAAACTCCTATGGGGCTCTAGAGACTCATTCCTGCAGACTTAGCAATTTAAATTGAGTTCAAAGAAGCCCAGACGAAGAAACTGAGATTAAGCACTTCTGCGTGAGTTCCCAGGGCCTCAAAATTTCGTACGTGGAGAGAGTAGGTAAGATTCCGGTTACCAGTTGCAGTGTGTGTGTCTTGAGTTTTCCCACACCACCAAGCAATTCTTCAATATCAGCTGGTTGTCCTACAATTCAACTCAGTTCTGATACTATCTACCTGGAGATAGTGTCAGATTCCACAGGTTAAGGGCTCAGTCACACAAGACTGCCCGTCACCTGTGCTTCTGACCCACAGGCCCACAGGTCAGAGTTCCAACTCACCCCCTCTCACTAGAGAGGCTCACAGAGCTCAAAGAAACATTTTACTTACTAGATTATCAGTTTATTATAAAGGGATATAACTCAGGAACAGCCAGATGGAAGAGATTCATAGGACAAGCTATGTGGGAAGGGTCAAGGAGCTTCCAAGCTCTCTGAGCCTGCCACTCTCCTGGCATCTCTGCGTGTTCATCAACTCTGAAGCTCTCAGAATCTGTTCTTTTGGGGTTTTATGGAGGCTTCGGTACAGAGGCACGATTGATTAGATTATTGGTCGTTGGTGATTGAACTCAAACTCCAGCACCTCTCCCCTCCTAGAGGTGGAGGGGAGGGACTGAAAGTGCCAACCCTCTAATCCTGTGGTTGGCACTACAGAGAACCAGCCCCCATCCTTAGTTACCTAGGGGCTTTCCAAACGTCTCTTCATTAATGTAACAAAAGACACTTTTTATCACTCTCATCTCAGAGGAATTTCCAAAGGTTGTAGGAGCTCTGTGTCAGGAATGGGTTGAAGACCCAATTTGTATTTCTTATTATAAATCACAATATCACAGTAGACCTGCTGGAAATTCCCACACAAGGAGCCCAATTCTGGGCTCCAACAAACCAAGGCCACTGAATGAACCCTGAGATTTCATCTTGAGACTGAAGTGCAAAGCTGAGTGTACTAAGATTTCACCTTTTCTGTGACTTGAACCCATCTAGCAATCTGGTGAAGACAATATACCTCTTGCCAGAATAATGTTTTTAAGTGCATAAACTAAAATATAGAATTACAAAGGAAACCAATTATATTAAAATAGCAAAATAATATAAAAATTAATCGTAATATACATTTTTTTTGGCCATGCTGTGCATCTTGTGGGATCCTAGTTCCCCAACCAGGGATCGAACCCAGGACCTGGCATTGAAAGCACTGAGTCCTAACCACTGGGCTGCCAGGGAATTCCCAGTATACATATTTCTTTATTAATGCATTAAATACCATGATCTACTAATGAAACAGGAGGGAAGAGGGAAGGGCACAACCTTTAAAAGAATGACAGCAGTTGAGGACATAACATAAACTGGTTAGAACCAATTAGGTCCAAGATGGCAGAATATTCAACTTCCAGTAGACCTTGAGCCTCATTATACACTCATTGTAATACAGTGCCACGACAGTTCTGAGGCCAACCCTAAAAGACCAAAACGTGGGTGGTGACCCAATTCCTGGAAATCTCCGCCCCCTTCCCCCCAAAATAGTTAGAATAATCCTCCTGCTCATTAGCCTATGAAATTACCCAGCCCATAAAAACTAACCACGTGGGGGACTTCCCCGGTGGTCCAGTGGGTAAGATTCCGTGCTTCCTGTGCAGGGGGCCTGGGTTTGACCCCTGGTCAGGGAACTAGATCCTGCACGCATGCTGCAACTAAGAGCCCGCATGCTGCAGCGAAGATCCCACGTGCCGCAACTAAGACCCGGGGCAGCCAAAATAAAATAAATACATAGATAAATATTAAAAAAAAAAAACTAACCACCCCATATTTCAGGGCCTCTCGCCTTCTGAAATGGCCTACACTCTGTGGAGTGTGTTTCTCCCAAGGCCATTCCCCCTTTTGAGACAGACTGCATTCTGTCTATGGAATGTGTACCTCTCTAAATAAATCTACTTCTTACCTATCACTTTGTCTCTCACTGAATTCTTTCTGCGATGAGACATAAAGAACCTGAGCTTCAATAAGTCCTGAGACCAGGTGTGTGATCTCAATTAAAAGACTGTAGGTTTTGTCTGGGTTCGAGTCCTGGCACGAGGGTTCAAGTCCCAACCTGAGTTGCACAGTTTCACTAACAGGTTAAATGACTACTGTGATTTCAAATTAATGATGAATGTAAACAATACTTTAAGAGATCTGCTATGAGAAATATCTGTGTATTGGTGACAAAGTCATATGTACTGCTAATACTACTGTGGTTGGTTGCCTACTTTCATTATTGAAAGAAATGTCAAGTTTCAGCGGAAGTTGGTGAAAATAAGATGTATTTTTCTAGCATCCAAATACACAGACACTCCAAATTCTATGCATGACACTTTATAAATCCATGAATCCCAGTTTAAATACTCCTAGACCCTACTCTAGAGGGAACATTTCAGGCTAGCTTAGACCTTCAGATGAAGATGATCAGATTGATGTGTCAAAGACTGAACTCCCAAAACCTAAACCAAAATTCAATCCCCAGCATGAGACCTCAGGCAGAGCTCCAAGATTGAAATGCAGGTTGAACTGCCAAACTGAACTGCTAGGGTGTAAATGCAGAGGGTGCTTCCAGATGAAACTTTTCAGACTAGGACCCCTCTTAGGATTCCAAGACAGAGCCCACCAGACAGAAATCCCCGGGTAAGGTCATCACATTGAGATACCCTAGGCATGACTCCTCAGGCTAAAATACCCCAGACTGAGCCCCCAGTATCTGAGCCTCCTGAGGTTGGCCAGACCCGCCACCCAGACGGAGCCTTGAGCCTAGCACTCACTTGGTGAGAGACTCAGTCATATCTTAGACCAAAAATCAGGCTCCCATATTGAATCCTCAGGTGTCTCAAGAGTGAACTGTCAACATTTAAACCCTCAAAGTCAGGTTCCCCATAATGAACCTCTAGGCAGAACCATAGGACTAAGACCTCAAGCTTAACTCCTTGAAGGAGAATGAGGGTGATATCTTGGAAGTGAGCCCAAACTGAGTTCCCAGAAGGACCCCTCACACAATGAGGCCACAGATATGCCCCCACTGAAAATACAGACTGAGCCCACGTTCTGAAACAGATTCCCTCAGACTGAAAACCTAATGTCTGGGGTCCCAAATAACACACCCAGAATGAGCCCGAGAGGGAATCCCCAGAGAGAACAACCAGTATGTATCCCATGGTAGCCATGAGAATGCATCTCATAGACTTTAAACTTCAGGATGCATAACTGATCAAGAGCCCCAGCTTTTGTGTTCTGATTTCCCCTCATTTGTGCAGAGACCATACTTCCCACCAGCTACTCCCAGCCAATGACTGAGTGTGGCAGGGATACTTGGGTGACTTTGGTTAAAGGAATCCCACACAGCCTTGCCAAACCTCCCTTGCACTGCACAGCAGTCTAGGACACTTTCACTCAACCTTCCCTCTTTCTCTCCTTAGTCTGGGTCAGACTGCATTATGTTCCAATGGCTCCCCCAGCCTTCCATGGCACCCACCCCATTTTCTCTCATTGGCATTTCCCCTGATAAAATTGTTGCTCACTTTTGTGACACTAATCCCATGTTATTGTCTGCTTCTCAGAACTAACACAAGCTCCCAGGCATGAGACTGTGAGGTTAATTGCTCCAGACTGAGCTGCCAATGTCTGAGACCCACAACTCCCATTTTCAGAATAAGTCTACAGATTGAGATCAGAAGCCAGCATGCTCCCAGATGAGCTTCCAAGGTCTCAGCCTCAAACTAATAACCCAGTCTGAGTCCTCAGGTTTGTATGGAAGAGGGAACAACCCAGGTGGACCCCAAAGGCTGCCAGATGGAACTCCCACTCTGAAAACTTTAGGCTTATGTTCACAGAATTAGCTGCCAAGACTGAGCGCCCAGTCTAAGTGCCCCAGAATGAGCTCCTCTTAACTGACCCCCCGAGAAAGGTCCCACACAGCCCCCCGACTAAGCTACCAATGTCTGAGCTTTCAAGACATATGCCAAAAAATGAATCCTCAGACAAGTATCCAGAGAGGGGGTCCTAACAATCCAGACTGAGGACCCTACCCTGAATCTGAAAAGTGATGACTGAAGGCTAATCCCCAAACTGAGCTGGTTTCCTTAGATTGAACCTCCAACCTCTGGGCCCACAAAACAAACCCAAAGCCCAGAATGAAGCACCAGACTGGTGATACAGAAACCCAGGCAGACCCTGGACTAAGTTCCCAGGTAGAACCCCAAGAATCATACTCCTAGACTGAACTTTATTTTTTTCTTTTTTTTGGTCGTACAGCGCGGCATGCGAGATCTTAGTTCCCCAACCAGAGATCAAACCTGCGCCCACTGCAGTGGAAGTATGGAATCTTAACCACTGGACCACCAGGGAAGACCCTGAACTCTCATATTGAAATACTAGAATGACCCCCATTCTGAGCACCCCCAGACTAAGCCCCTTATAAAATGAAAACCAAGAATGGGATTCTATAGACTGAATCTATCATATTGTCTACAGACTCAGAAATTGAACGGAAGCCTTTAGAGTAAGTTTCTAGACCAAGGTCCCCCAACTGTTATCATGAAACTGATTCCCCAGAATGAACTTCCAATCTCTTAGACTCTAAATTCATACCCCCAGAATTAGTACCCAAAACTGTATCCACAGAACCAGGGGCTCAGACTGAGAAACCCAGGATAAGACACCTGTGTAGCAAGACTGCTAGCTTAACACTCCAATTTACATTCTCCCTTTCCTCCTTTGGAACAGAATCCATGTTTTTAGCTGAGTGGGCAAAAGTCCAGATAAAAGACTACATTTCTTAGTCTTCCTTGCAACTGGGTACAGCCATGTGATACACGCTTTGGCCAATGAGATTTAAATGGAATAGAGGAGCATGTCCTTGGGACTGTTTTTACCTGAGAGAAATAAAGGCTTTTGTCTTGTTCAAGCCATCCTTATATGGTGGTTTTCTGTTGCTTGCAATCACATCTTTGATGAGATGCTGAGCCCTCCCGGGCGGGGGTGGGAGGGTGATGTCTGAGCCACAGTGAGTCAGCACTCTAAACCCAAATCCTCATGCTGATCACCCAACAGTGAATGATCCAGATAGAGCTCCTGAGTGACCAGTACCGTGAGACTGATCCCTGATACTAAGTTAGCAGTGCCTGAGCCCCTAGACAGGCAACCATAAGGTAGGTGACCAAACAGTTTCTAGGTCAAACCCCCAAAATGATGTCCCCAGAACAAATATCCTGCCTGAGCTCCCTGAAGAAGTTCCCCAGGTTGTGTACAAGAGATTTAGTTTGAAGAATGAAGTTTCAGATCCCCATACTGAGGCCACACTGAGCCCCCCACCAAAATGAATCTCAGGGTACATCAGAGTAACATCAGAATAAACTGCTAGATGGAGCACCCGTCTCTCACACCAGTCTCTCCCCATCACTCTCACAGAGTGAGCCCCTTGACTGTGCCTGGTAGCCAGAGTACCCCAGTTGATGAGTCCAAATTGAGTTCTCCAGAGTATAATTCCCAGATAGAGCTCCCTGAAACTGATCTGCCAAACTGGGGTCCCAACTTTGAGTCCCTCAGGCTAAGACTCCAGATTGACTTATATGCAATGATAGCCCTAGGTGGTCCACTCGGGTTGTTCAGATTGAACCCAAATATAGGTGTGCAGAGTGACTGCCTGGACTAGACCCCTGAACTGATTTTTTCAGATTGAAATCTTCAGACTAAACCCCTATACTGAAACTGAGATAACCAGTGACAATATTGAAACTTATCTGAGCCCTATGTTCCTGGAAAGCAGCATAGTCCAAAAATTCTCCCTCTCTTTTGTGCTCTGAGAAAGGGCAAAGGACTTCCCTGCTCCCGTGTAGTCCAAGATAAAGCTCAGCTCTACCTTTCTTCAGTGACTCAGATAAGACCTGTCTCTCTCATTCCTCATCGCTCCATAAGGCTCCCAGACCATCTACCCTTGTCTACTTGCCTCCATAGAATCCCAGTCTCCCTTCATATTCTTTGAGACATTTCTCCATAGTGTACAGTTTCTCTATTGTACTATCCTGAATAAAATCATCTCCTTAATTGTCCAGTGCATTTTGTCCTTCACACCGATCTCAGTCCCCACACTGAGGTACTCAGATCCTCAGAGAAACTGCCTCACTCATCCATTCATTCATTAACCAAATATTGATTGAGTGCTGAATGTGTGCCAGGCACTGCACGAAGCACTGGGGAGCTAACATGACAGACAAAGGTTCTGCTTTCACAGGGCTTAACAATGTGAATGAGGATAACAGGAGAGGGAGGAAGAGTTTTTAATAGGATGGTCATGGAAAGCACCTCTGTGGATATAACATTTAAGCTGTGCTCTTAAGAAGGAGATGGAGGACAAGGAAAATGGTTCCAAGAAAAGGAACAAAGGCCAAGGAAACAGAACTTAGTATGAGATGGAAAGAGCTACAGGAGACGAGGTGGGTGACACCAGCAAGGGCCTTGTTAGTCATGGCAAGAAGTTTGAATTTTATTTGAAATGCAGTGGAAAATGTTCTATGCAGGGTGATAAAATGATGTGATTTACTTTTTTTGAAAGACGACTCTACCTACTTGTGTGGAGAAGGAATTATAAAGGGGCAAAAGTGGAAGCAGAGAGATGATTGGGAAACTATTATAATAATTCAGACAAGACACAATGGTGGTTTGGCGTAGGTTAGTGATAGTGGAGACAGAGAGATGCGGACAAATTCAAGATAAATTTTAGAGATAAAACCAATAGTACTCCATAATAAGTACTATTGAGTGTGGAGGAGGTGAGGGAAAGGGATGATTCTCAGCTTTTTTTTTTGGCCGCGCCCTGCAGCTTGCAGGATTTTGAACCCACGCACTCAGCAGTGAAAGCACGGACTTTCCACTGGACCACCAGGGAATTCCTGATTCTCAGCTTTCTGAGTAGCTGGTAATTGTGTTGTAGGGAAAATGGGGCACAAGAGGACGGTCATGTCCCAGGTCTCTGGTGAGTCCCTGGGACGGGCTGCCAAGTGAGGGTCCTTGGCTTCGTGTAGGAAAGAATACAAGAGCAAGCCATAGCAAAGTGAAAGCGGGTTTATTTAGAGAGATGCACACTCCACAGACAGAGTGTGGGCCATCTCAGAAGGCAAGAGCGACCTGCAGTGTGGGGGGTGGTTAGTTTTTATGGGCTGGGTAATTTCATAGGCTAACAAGTGGGAGGAATATTCTAACTATCTTGGAGAAGGGGTGGGGATTTCCAGGAGTTAGGGTACCACCCACTTTTTGGCCTTTTATGGTTGGCCTCATAACTGTCATGGCACCAGTGGGTGTGTCATTTAACATATGCTGATGTATTACAGTGAGAATACAGTGAGGCTCAAGGTCCACTGGAAGTCAAATCTTCCACCATCTTGAGCCTAGTTAGTTCTAACTAGTTTATATCATATCCTCAACGGCTATGTCATTCCTTTAAAAGTTGTGTTCTGCACCCCTTCTCTCCTGTCTCAGTTGTACTGAGATAGGGAAAGGAAGCAGGAAGAACAGACTTGGGGGAAATATCAAGATTTCTGTTTTAGACACAGTCAATTTGAGGTGCCTGTGAGATATTCAAGTGCAGATGATAAGGGGCATTTGGGTCTACAAGCTCAGAGAATGTCAACATTTAGAAGTCAGCAAAGGAGAATGAGAAGAAATAGACATGTTTCAAGAAGGAGGAATTGGTTGACAGTGTCAGATGCCACTGGAAGACAAGTAGTATGAGAAAAGGAAAGTATCTGTCAGATTTGATGACACAAAGTCTTTCATGACTTTGACAAGAGCAGGTTTCACGGAGCGGTACAAAACTAGACTGGAGTTGGTTGAAGAGTGAAAGGGAGGTGAAGTGGAGAAATCAGTGTGTAATACATGTCTTGGGAAGTTTTGCTGTGAAAGAAACAGAGAACTATGCATAGCAGGAAGAGCTTGTGGAATTCAAGGGGGACTCTTAAAATGGTAGATGATAGAGCACGTGCATGCACTGATGGGAATAGCCCAAAAGAGGAGAAACTGGTGATGCAAGAGAGATGGGAGTGACTGAAAGAGTGAAGTCCTTGAGTGGGTGGGAGGAGTCTAAAGCAGAGGTAGAAGGACTGGTCTTTGACTTGAGGAGGGACAGTTTCTCCATGTGACAAGACAGAAGAGGAAGTTGTGTATCCAGAGGATTGTAGATCTGGTGGTGAGATAAGGAAATTCCCATTTGAATACATCTGTCTTCTTAATGAAGGGTGATGTGAGGCCATCAGCTAAAGGTGAGGACAGAGGCTGGCATGTGGGAGGTTTGGGAGGAGAGGATAAAGTATGAACTAGTTCTGAGAGTGGGGAAGTGAACAGAGCAGGATTGCTATGCTATTAATGCCCATTTGAGGTCCACAACCAATAATTTAGGACTTCCCTGGTGGCACAGTTGTTAAGAATCTGCCTGCCAATGCAGGGTACACGGGTTCGAGCCGTGGTCTGGGAAGATCCCACATGCCACAGAAGATCTCACATGCCATGGAGCAACTAAGCCCGTGCACCACAACTACTTAGCCTGCGCTCTAGAGCCCATGAGCCACAACTACTGAGCCTGTGCACCACAATTACTGAAGCCTGTGTGCCTAGAGCCTGTGCTCTGCAACAAGAGAAGTCACTGCAATGAGAAGCCCATGCACAGCAACGAAGAGTAGCCCCTGCTGTCCGCAACTAAGAAAGCCCGCGTGCAGCAAGGAAGACCCAACACAGCCAAAAATAAATAAATTAAAATAAATAAATTTTTAAAAACCACAATAATTTAGAGTGAAATCAATTGACTTGTTGTGTGGTTTTTGGTTTTCTCTACTAACATTCAGCTGCTCTGATACAGATGCAGAGTAGGTGGGGCATTGTGACTAACCTGGGTTATGTTTGCCCAAGTCAGTATAAAGATGGGATAGGGGAGCTGTATTAGTTTTCTTCACTGCATAACAAATTACCACAAACTTAGAGGCTTAAAACAACATGCATTTATCATCTCACAGTTTCTATGTGTCAGGAGTCTGGGAACAAATTAGCTGGGTCTTCTCCTTCAGGGTCTCATTAGGCTCCAGTACAGTCAACTGGAGCTGCAGTCCCATCAGAGGCTTGCTAGGTAAAATATCCACTTCCATGCTCCCTCAGGTTGTTGGAAGAATTCATCTCCTTGAAGCTCTAGGACTGAAGTCTTCATTTTCTTTTTCTTTTTTTTCTTTTTTTGTTTGTTTTTTTGTTGTTGTTCTTTTTTATTTCTTTTTAATTTTTTTCTATTTTTAATTTCTCTTATCCTTTTTTTGTTTCTTGTTTGTTTTATTTTTATTATTTTTTGTTTGTTTTTTGTCTTTTGAAGTCCTCATTTTCTTGCTAGCTTTCAGGCAGGGATGGCTCTCTCAGCTGCTAGAAGCCAAGTTCCTCGCCATTTGGTCCTTTCCATTGGCCCTCTCACAACATGACAGCTTACTCCTGCAAAGCTAGCAAGAGAGAGTCTCTCTAACTCCAGTCTGATAAGATGGAGTCTTAGGGGAGTGACATCCTATCACTTTTGTCATACTCTATTGGCTAGAAGCAACTCACAGGTTCTGTTCAACTCACAGGTTCTGCTCAAAGGGAAGGAATTGCACACAGCATGAACACCAGGTGGTGGGGATTACTAGGGGTCACTTTAGGGTCTGTCAGCCACAAGGGCTAGAATAGTAAGGATGTTTGATAATGAAACTTAAGCTGGGTGTATTAGTTTTCTATTGCTACAGAGCATATTGCCACAAACTTAGCAACTTAAAACAACACGTTTATTATCTCACAGTTTCCATGTGTTAGAAGTCCAGACACAGCTTATCGGGATTCTTTGTTCAGGGTCTCACAAGCTGCACTCAAGATATTGGCCAAGGCCATGGTCTCATATGAGGCCACGTATTATTTCATATTCTCTTCCAAGCTCACATGGTTGTTGTTAGAATTTAGTTTTTTTGTGGTTGTAAAACCGAGGACCTCAGATCCTCGGGTCTGCCTGAAATTACCTGCCATGCAGCCCTCTCAACAGGAAGTTCATAGCCTAGCAACTTATCTCTTCAAGGCCAGCAGCTGAGTTCGTTGCATGGTAACAAGATGGAGCCATAATATACATACGGATAGATAGATAGATAGATAGATAGATAGATAGATAGATAGATAGATAGATATTCTCCCATCACATTTGCCATACTCTATTGGTTAGAAGCAAGTCACAAGTCCTGCTCATACTTTAGGGAGGGGATTATATAGGGCAAAATACCAGGGGGTAGAGATCATGGGGGTCATCTCAAAATTCTGCCTATCACACTAGTTAAGGAAGTAAGCGAGGACGTGAGAAGAGTGAGGGGCAGTGAAAAGGTGATGGAGTGAAAGAATCAGAGGTTGAGATGAGATTGAAGAATTCTTATGCAGGGCAGGTACGAGAGTAAGTCAGCTAGAGGACCAGGAAATGATGATTAGAGTGGTATGTTTGAAAATGAGATTTGGGGAGGAGTTTCCTTTTTTGCTGAGGACAAGGGCTAGGCTGTTACCATGGGAGTATGAGGCTGAGGTGGCTGAAGGACAAGGTTAGAAATGAAGAGGTCAGAACACTGAGAGGCCAGGATGGTGGATGGGTCATCTACATCTAAGACCTAGCCTGCCATAAGAGCCTTATAAACTGAGCCCTGCCCCCCAAATGGAGCCCTCAAACTGAGATCCTAGAGTCCCACAGATTCCATGCCCCTCAGATAAAGCCCCCAGATTATACTGAGAAGCTCACATAGGCCTGAGTAAATTCCCAGGGAGAGGCAATGCCCTTTGTTTGTCCTTTTCCCTACGTAAAAGCTCCTGCCCTGAGTACCCACCTGGGTTTCACACAATGTTTTATCTGTTTCCCTTCACCTCTGTCAAGCTAACAGCCTCTCATCCTATGCTGTCTCATCCTTATCCAGCCATCCCTACTCACCCCCTCCGCAAACCTACTCCAGGGAGATGCAGCAGATAAGGCTGCTACTAGCCCATACAGTGCTGTTCTCTGAATAGAATGAAAAAGACACTCCCCTGGGTGGACAAATTAGAAACATGAGCCCCTTCTTCCAGATAGGCACAGGTTCACAAAGGGGCAGTAGGCCTTGTTGAGTGGATCACAGGCTAGATTTCAGCTCAGCCCCAATCCTCTGGGCTGGGCACTTGTGTACAACGCATAAAATGCACAACAATATACAGCAGCCAAGGCAGCATGTGTAGGGGAAATGACCAGTGTAAGGTCAACCTCAGCTCTGCCACCTCCTAGCTAGGCAACCTAGGGCCAGCCACCTCCATTGTCTGAGCATGTTTCCTTGTTGGACAAATGGGACATAATCATACCTATTCTACAGGGTTGTTGTGAGGATTAAAGGAGCTAATTTATGCAAAGCATCTGATGAGGAGTCCTGGAGAGGGCTGTGGGACCTGGGCCCTGCCCTAGGGAGCACACAGTTTAATAGTGTATGTGACCCCTTGTGGGCAGGGACCACCTCTGTTCATATAGTCTAACACTCATTCCTCCACTGTACTTCCTTTTCTGCAAATGGTCTGTTCATATCCCTTGCTTATTCTTCTACTGGAATGTCAGGGTTTTGCACCCAGTGATGCAAAGATAGAAGAAATGATTGGTGCTTATTCATTCACTCTAGGAATGGTATCTGGGGGAAACTGTTAATAAGTTTTTTGCTATTATCAGGTTCCCTTGGTAGCTGAATGGCTTCTGTCTGTCTAGCCTTCCTTTCAATCCAGTGAGTTCTCCCCTAGCCTTAAAATAATTCCCTTTTTGCTTAAGGTAGCCAGGGCCACTTTCTGTTACTTGCAAGCAGACTTCTGATCAAAACTCACAGTTATAAGAGAGGAGATGAGGTTGGGCTGGACTTCTGCCAACCTTAAAAGAATGATTTTGAGAGGAAACCCTTACATATACCATTCTGATACTAATGAATGAATACTAATGAATGAAGTCTTACAGATTCAAGTTTTGCTCCCTATTAGAGTGAACTCTAATAAATTACTATGTGATATGGGATAATAAGCTTATTATAAACAAAAGTTCAAGTGGACGTAATACCTCATATTATTTGCTCTCAGAAAATTTCTGGAGCCTTGGAAACAGAGTCATTTGGGCAAAATGTTGCGCAGGCAGGAACCACTGATTGTGAAAACAGTGTGGAGAAGCAAAACTCATCCGCTTTTTTTGCTTCATCCACTATGGAATCTGCTCTATTCCAAATATGGCCCTAGATGGAAATCCCATAAGAGTATTCCATTACTTGCCTGGGAGAAACCAGAGCTGAACAGTTCCTGGAATTCCCAGCTGCTGGGCCTCATCCACAATAATGCTTATGTCCTCAGACATTCATTCCATCTCTGGGAACCAGGGCTTTCATATGAGGGCTTTACTCAAAGATTAACCCTCACAGAGATGTTAAGTCTGGTTTTATTTTTATTTTTATTTTGAGGAGGAACTTTCTGAATTGTTCTTATCAGCTGGTAACAATCTCTCAGGTACACACTGAGAAACTCATATTTTGTCTTGCAGCTTTGTACCTGAGTTGTGAGAACAGTGAGTTTGGGATATCAAGCTCAGATCCCCCTTAACCATATCTCCTTCCCACCACATAGCCTTCAATAAGCTATAGCATTTGTAATGCCAATTCCTTCAAACATGACCTTCCAGCAACTTGATGAACCAGAACAATTATTAATGGAGATTTTGACGTTGATGCAAAGAATCACAGTGATGTGCAGACCTTTTTTCTTTATCAAAGCAGGAAAACTAGATGAACAGTCAAGCATCTCTGCACATAGTTCCCCAAAGTTTTCCTCCAGTTGTTACTGGACATAGAAACTTTCTACTACTTTGAAGATGCCCAAGAGCCTTAATAGTCTCCCAAAGGGGTTCACAAAATAAAATGTCTTTGATGACATCAGCAGCACATAAAGGCTGAAAACTAGGTGCTGGCTGTACAGAGAGACAATGGTACTTTGACCCAGTTACATGCTGGAGGGAAATTGCTCTCTCTCTCCCTCCCTCCCTCACCCTCCTCCTTCCTTCCTGTGGCTGCAAATATCAGAAATAAATTCTGTCACCTTGAATATGAAATATAATTTACTGTAAGGATATAGGGAGCTTGTAGAAATGGAAGGAAAAGCTGAAGATTCAGGTCAGAGGGGACAGGATCTGGATCCAGTCTAGCAACTCTATAGACTGATGATCTTTCAAGATTGCTCCATCTGGGTGAAGCTATTCCACCCAGTTCTGGATGAAAGTACTGTTTGCTCACTCCACTCCCTTTCTACTCAAAAGGTGGTCTGTGGACCAACAGCACTGGCATCATCTGGGAGTTTTTTAGAAATTCAGGATTTCAGGCCCCACTGACTCAGAATCTGCGTTGTAACAAGGCTCTCAGGTGATTCATATGCACGTTAGAGTTCAGAGAAGCACTGACCTCTTCAAGATCCAGCTGGTCTGGTTCGGGTCACGTGCCACTCCCTTGACTAGAGGAGAGCATGATACTGTGGTTGACAGTCCTGCCAGACTATATCCAATAGAAGAGTAATCATTCAAATCTCCCAAATAAGGGTGCTGTTACCAAAGTAGTGGGGAATGAATGCTGGGTGGCTAAGAACCAATTAAATATCCATTTCACCCTTGTTCTTTGGGAGGGTGAGGTTTGGAAGGTGTTTTCTCCTAGGAAGGGTTAACAAAACTTTGTGTATTCATTAGATCTGGGCCCTCCTTGGAGGCAATGAAGTTATTTTGCCCAAGAAAGGGAATTTCGGGGGCTTAAAAAGGAAAGCCTCTCAGCTCCAGGGATTAATCCCTAGAGAATGGAAAGTAGGCGGGTCTGTGATGGGAAGTCCCACGGCAGCTCCAGCAGGAGGTAAGCGCCCAGAGGGGCAGGGGCAAAGTTGCCGCGAGTGCGGGGCGGCTGGGGGTCCTGCCTGACCCAGAAGACTCGCTCCACATCTGCCGGGATGCGAAGCGGGGGCGGCTGCCCAAATTCGGGACTAGGAACCGCGTCCCCTTGGCCCGGGCTGATGGAAGTATGGAGCCGGGGATGTGTCTGAAGGACTCGGGCGCTTTCCTGTCTCGGCTGTGGGCTCGCTTTCTGCCTTCCCGGCTGTGGGGCTGACTACCCTGTTCAGCCCCAGAGAATCTCCTTGGAGTGGGGTCGCCTCCAAACCCCAGATTGCCGGAGCTCTCTGCAACCGCACCCGGGGCAGGGTGCCAGATAATTCTCACCCTTTCGGGGAGAGGACGAGAGGGGGGGCAGCTGACCCGCCATGCAACTGAGGACTAGATTCAAACTGTGCGTCTCGGGGTCCTTACAGTGCCGCGCTCTCTCACTCTAGGACCCCTTGCTTCCTTTTGGTTCAGGCTGCCCCGAGGGACCGGGTCCCTGGACCGATCCCAACCAAGTGTCTGGAAGCCGAACTTGAGGGGCTTTCGCCTGGAGGCTGGTGGAGGGGGCCCCGGGGTCTCAGAACTTAGCGGGGGAGGGAGAGGAGATCTTAGGTCACAGGCGGGAACCTGAGCGAACTCCCCCCTTTTTTCTTAGTTCCTGACCAGGGATCGAACTCCTGCCGCCTGCAGTGGAAGCGCAGAGTCCTAACCACTGGACTGACAGGAAATTCCCCCAGAGATGAAGAGTCTTGAGTGATCATTTGTCCGATGAAACAAAATGAAATAGAGAGCACCTCTTAGTGATTAGTATATTCCTGTCTCTGACCCTCCCTGCATCTCCGTTAAGGTTGTTGGTTGTGAACAACAGAAATCAACTCTGTGCTTGTAGAATCTATGCATGACTGGAGGACCAGGTTGAGAACAGGGCAGGAAATAAGAGAGCTGTAGGAGGGCTCTGGAGAGTGAACAACTTCATCCTCTTCCCTCCATCCTTGTATTCTTTGCTCATAATTCAAAAAGAGCATCTAGCTGACTAAGCTTAGGTTATAAGCCCACTTCCCTCAACACACTAGGGAGCAAAGAGGTAATATCTAGCCTATTCAGGTTTTCACAGTGGGTTTTACAATCCCACCAAGACTACATACAATGCGTATATCAATTAATTAATTAAGATGCAAGTAACTTCAAACCCTACTCGACTGGGTTAAAAAACAAAAAAAAAGTGTATTATTTCACAAAAAAGGAAGTCCTCAGGTAGGGAGGCTTCTGGGTTGGTTACTTCAGTACCTCTAGCACCCAGTCCTTCCTACCTTGCCATGAAACTTTGTTTATTCGTTTTGTTTTGGTTTTTATGCTTTTTTTTAAAAAAAATTGGGGTACAGTTGTTTTACAATGTTGTGTTAGTTTCTACTGTACAGCGAAGTGAATCAGCCATATGTATACATATATACCCTCTTTTTTGGATTTCCTTCAGTGCATTGACTTTGTTCTTAGGCTACCTTGCCTTGCTGGCTGCTGAGTCTCAGCATCACTTCCAGACTGGACAATATCAAAAGACAAGCCAAGGAATGGTTGCTTCTTTGTGTGTTTCCTTTTCAGGTCAAGAAAACCTTTTTCACAGTTCTACCCCACAGCAGACCTCCTTTTCTGTTTCATGAGTCAGGACAGTGACACCTTCTCCTTCTTTAACCAATTGCTGGAAAAAGGAATGGGACCACTTATGATTGGCTTCAGCCAATCATAAGTTCTCAAACTTCTTGGCCTCAGGACATCTTTACACTCTTAAAAATTATTGAGGATCTCAAAGAGCATTTGTTTATATGAGTGATAGCTGCCAGTTTATATAATATTAGAAATTAAGACTGAGAAATTTTAAAAACATGATTGTAAGACAAAACAACAAAATATACTAACTTCTTGTGTGTTTCCATGTAGATGCAAGGAAAACTTTGTGATTTAAAAGTCATAATATATTGAAATGATAATATGGTTACAGAGATTATAGCAGGTACCACCGAAGATAGTTAATAACAGCACATTGAGATTAAACCAAGTTAATCTGTAAAAACACATATATTTATATGCTAAACCTTAGAAAATTCTAAGAAATACAAGAATACACAAACACACGTTCTGTTAACTGTCAGGGTGATGACATCATGATGTCATGTAATCTTTGGAAAACTCCATCGTATACCTGTGAAATAATGAGGGTGAAAAAGGAAAATAACATCACAAAAAGAGTTTTGATCTTGCAGTCTGAAGGGGTCTTAGGGATCCCCTGAGAATCTTAGACCACACTTTGAGAACCACTGGCTCAAATCAGTCAGGACTTTAGTCCTGAATCATATAGGAGAAGAGTGGGCCCTGGAACCAAGGCAGGGCCCTGACAGCCTGGAAGAAGGGGGCAACTGACAGGTCCTGTTACAATGGGTCAGAGAGGATTCTCCACAGACAACAAAGGAAGGGGGAGAAGTGGGTCTGGGCAACCATAAATCAACAAGCAATATCCCCAAATCTCTCTTCCCTGGACAGGACTAGCCACACTCTTCCAATTCTGCATCTCTCCTTTTTAAGGCTGGGCACACTTGTTTGTGGAACCGTTCTTTCTTCAGATGTGGTCATAGCCCTGATTAATTTGTGTAGGCATTTGGCCGCCTCCCATT
This sequence comes from Physeter macrocephalus, assembly GCF_002837175.3. NCBI lineage: Eukaryota > Metazoa > Chordata > Mammalia > Artiodactyla > Physeteridae > Physeter > Physeter macrocephalus. Next base: position 34,714,320 of record NC_041234.1, on the reverse strand, counting down.
ATATATTGATTTCATTAGATCATTGTTTCCTAAACAGCAGCCACTGGAGAACCACCTCAGAAAGTTTGCCAAGACCAAGTACCATCTTGTCTATTATTTACTTAATCTTCATCTTTAAATCAACTCAATTTATTTCAAAAAGAACATTTTATTCACTATCCACTCCATTGACTGAAAGGCTCTTTAAGCTTCTCCAAGGAATCGCAGGAAAAATGATCCACCAGACTATTGATCCTTCATTAGAATTACATTTGTGTGTGGATTAAATTGGTTTTAAAAGCCTTTTCTGTTTTCATTGTCTTATCAGATGCTGTGGTCCAGGCAAACCTAGTGTTTAAACAGTGTGGTTTCTTAGAGGAGTTTTCTTTCCTAGAAAGTCAAACCTACCTCTTAGGGCATCATTGATTGCATCTGGAGCAAGATAAAAGAGGAAGTTTTAAATTCCTCATTTGTTTCATTTTTCCCCTCCAAAATGAATGGCAAAAAAAGGAGACTACAAGTGTAACAACACCCCTTTTTCCTGCTACCCTTTCCCCTCTGCCCCTCCTGAGGGTCAGCCTTATTCAGGTCTGGAAGGTGAGAGGCCCCAGTGGCTCAGAACAGCTGCAGTAGCTCCAGACTCTCAGACATTACTCATCCTTAAACCTGGGAGGAGGGAGGAAGGGTAGGGTGGGGGTTGGGCGGACACAAGAGACAGAGAGAGCTGGGGTAAGTGGTGAAGGGGGCGTGGAGACCATTGAAGTGAAGGAGAAGCGTGAGACAGAAAAACAGAAAAGCAGAATTTGAATCACAGAAAAGAGAAATGGGCAACACAGAGGGAGGACAGGAAGCAGAACATTTCTCAGAAAGACAAAGGGAAAGAAAGACAGAAATACAGGAAGACCAGAAAGCATAAAGAAAACTGGTGGACCGGCTCGTCTAAGCCCCTCTGGGGGAATTATCACCATTTTCTGGGTACCATTCTACTAAGCTTTCTTAGGGCAATCTCATTTCTGTCATGTTCACATTCAGGGTTTCAGTCTATCTGCTCCATCTGCACCTTTTCTTTGTGGGAATATCATATCCATTGTAAAAATGAAGAGCTAAGCCTCAGAAAGGAAAGCAACTTGTCTAAGATCCCTCAGTGAGTCTGTGGAGGAACGAGGACTAGGGCCAAGGTCTTCTGAATGCCTCCTAAGTGCCAGGCCCAGTCTAGTTGCTTTGAACATATATTTGATCCTCACAACTACCTTGTAACATTAAATAGGGATTAATATCCTTATTTCTCACAATTTGCGTAAATGCACAACTGCTCCTGGACTCCCTTGGGAGGGAAGCCTATTGGCTGTCATCCTTCTTGGGAGGCCAAAGCTTCCTGGGGACTATGGATTCTCTCCATGGGGAGAGAAACCTACCCCGCCACTGCTTCCACCTCCCTTGTAACCAACCCCCACTTCTCCCTTGAGGGAATTGTTTAGGGCTGGAATGAGTCTGAGCCGACAGGTTTGGTGGACATTAGAGCTGCTCTTAGAGAAGCAATAACAGTCCATTCTTCTCAGCGCTAGGGCTGGACCCAGGACAAAGGACTTCCTCGGCATATGCCTTGTGCACTTTCCTCCCTCCACCCTGTTGCCACCTAGATCCAAGCCATCATCATCTCTCTTCTGGATTATTGCAACAGGCTCCACCAGTCTCTTTGATCAGGGCTATAGACAGTTGTGTGGTTTGTGCACTGCACAAGGATATCTGGCTAGGGGCCCAGTAGGGGCTGAAGTCCAGTTTGAATTCTGGTGCTAAGTCTTGCACCCGGTGTGGGGCTGCACCTGCAGGAAGAGGCATCTTTCTCTTTAGATAAAGGCCCTTTTCTCCAAGCCAAGTGCCATGGGGCTATGTCCACCTGGAGGAGGCACTTTTTTTGAAGTTACACAATGATAGGCAAATAGCACCTAAACAGCAACCTTGTTCTTGCTTCCATCCTTGCCTCCATCTCCGTATCCTCGCAGCAGCCAAAGGGTCCTGTGAAAACCTAAGTCAATGACATCCCTCCTCTGTTCAAAATCCTCCTATGGCTCTCACTTCACTCAGAGTGAAAACCAAAGTCCTTGTAGTAGCCTACAAGGCCCTGCATGATCTGGCTTCTCGATACCCCTATAATCTTAACTCCTACCTCTCTCCCCATCAACCACTCTATCCTAGCCACACTAGATGTCTTTCTGTTTTTTAAACATACCAGACCCATCTCATCTCAGGGTTTTTGTACTTGCTTTTCCCTCTGCCTGGAATTCTTTTCGTCCAGCTATCCATATCGTTGACTTCCCATCCTTCAGGTCTCAGTTCAAATGTCATATCCTTAAAGAGGCTTTCCCTGACGAGCTTATCTTACAAAGACCTCTCCACTCCAACCCCAGGTCCCACTTGATTACATTTTCCTGTTTTATTTTCTTCATATAACTTTTACTATCTGAATTTACCTTGTTTGTTTATGATTTGCTTATGAGAGCCAAGCCCATGTCTGCCTTGTACTTCATTGTATCACCAGCATTTAGAGCAGTGCTGGCCCAAAGCAGATGCTGAAGAAATTTTTGTTGCATGAATTAATTTATGACTTTTCTCTGATAACCAGAAGTACAGCCTTAGGTAGAGGGTCTCGTATAATATACTCACCCTCACAGCGGAACAAAACTGATATCTAGGGAACCCTCAGTTCTATAAGTCCCACATTAGTGCGCAGAGCACAAGTTTCTTTGATTATTGATCCTGAGGAGTAGGAAGAAAAAAAGATTTGTGACATCATTGGAATTGCAGCTAACATTCTCATTTCCTAAGTTTCCTCCATCATTGCATCATTCACTCAGGATTCAAAGTCCTAAAAGAGAGCCAAATTTGGGTCAAATGCCCACACAGGGTCTATACCAGAGGAGAGGTAAAAAAAGGATCTGGTCCCATTGGCTTTTGTAATAAGAGCCAGCAGTGGGAAGCAGGTGTTGGGAATTCCCCTCCTGCCTAGACTGTACACAGTGGAAAGAATGAAACTGGATAGCCCAAAAAACAACAACTGTCAGGTTTTTAGGCAATGAAGTAGGAGCCTCAGTCTGAAACAATCTCTTAACAATTGCCAGGAAGAAGTGGAACGGAGGTCATGAAGTCCTTAAAGGACTACCTGGTATGGTCATCTTGGGAGGAAATGCAAAGCCAAAGCCAGAGCAAGTGTCAAAACTGGTTAAGAAGCAAGAGGCCTACAGAGTCCTCCAGCCACCAAGTTGAAGATGGATGTCTTCTGGGGAATTTTCTTTTCTTTAAAAATTTTCAATTTTTAAAATCCTTTAAAATTGTTTTAAATTCTGGCTCTCTGGGTCCCAGAGTTGGATTGATTTGCTCAATCATTGTGGCAGATAAGACCCTAGAATGACCCCCAAAGAATCCCACTTCCTGATGTCCGTGCATGCGTGCAGACAGAACTTGTAACTTGCTTCTAACCAATAGGACATGGCAAAGGGGATGGGTTGTCACTCTTGTGTTGACATTACATTATACATGACACCGTCTTAGAAGACTGGAGTCAGAGAGACTGCCCTTGCTGGGTCTGAAGAAGCCAGCACCTGTAGTGCAGACTGGCGAGACTCTGAAGCACAGAACCCAGCTTATCTGTGCCAAGACTCTCGACACACAGCAATTGGTAGATAATAAATGTGTGTGTTGTTTTAAGCTACTAAATTTGTGGTAGTTTGTTACACAGCAATAGAAAAGTAATGCAATCATACTCCTTAGTGGTATCATCAATCCAAACATGGTACCACATAGAGTTAATAATAGCACCTTCCTCATAAGGTTGTTATAAGGATACCATGAGTTTAATATTGTAAAGGGCTTAAAACAGTTCCTGGCACATATATGAGTGCTTTTAGTTATTTTTTTAAGGGGGAGTGGTCTCATCTTCATCTCAATAACTTCCACATTTACACTATTGAGATTTGTTTATGCTGGTAATTTTACCATCTCTGCAGAGATCTCACAGGTTTCTGGACCATTCCTTAATCTATTTGGTATGTCATGGAGCATCTTGTATCATAGCTTGGAGGACAATGATATTTAATTTGGCTGTTTTGGTAAGATCTCTTTATTTTTTCTTTCCTTTTTTTCCATTTTGTATTGTGGTAAAATATACATAACATGAAATCTACCATTTTAACCATTTAAAAGTGTATAATACAGGGGCATTAAGTACAATCATCACCACTATCTATTTCCAGAACATTTTCATTTTTCCAAATGGAAACCCCATGTGCATTAATCAGTCACTCCCAGTTTTCCCCTCCCCCAATCTGCTGAAACCACAAACATGTTTTTTGTCTCTATGAATTTACCTATTCTGGATATTTCATATCCAGAATATGAGTCACATATGGAGTCACACAACATGTGGCCTTTTGTGTCTGGTTTCTTTCGCTTAGCATCTTTTCAAAGTTCATCCATGTTGTAGCATGTATCAGTACTTCATTCCTTTTTAATGGCTGAATAACATTCCATTGTATGGATATACTACATTTGTTTATCTACTTATCAGTTTGTGGACATTTGGAATGTTTCCACCATTTGGCTTCTGTGAATAGTGTTGCTCTAAATATTTATATATATAAGATTTTGTTTGAAAACCTGTTTTCAATTCTTTTGGGTATATAAAGGGTGGAATTTCTGGATCATGTGGTAATTCTGTGTTTAACTTGTTGATGAGCCACCAAACTGTTTTCCACAGTGGCTGCACCATTTTACATTGCCACCAGAAATGTATGATGGTGGGACTTCCCTGATGGTCCAGTGGTTAAGGATCCATGCTCCCAATGCAGGGGGCACAGGTTCGATCCCTGGTTGGGGAACTAAGATCCCGCATGCTGCACAACGCAGCCTAAAAAAAAAAGAAAGAGAAAAAAGAAATGTATGATGGTTCCAATTTCTCCATATCCTTAACACGTTAATTTCTGTTTAAAATTATTTTTTATTAAGGCCATACCAGTAGGTGTGAAGTGGTATATCACTGTGGTTTTGATTTGCATTTGTAGATCTTCTTTGGATACGTGTCTATTCAAGTCCTTTGCCCATTTTGTTTTTTTTTTTGGCCGCACCATGCGGCACGTGGGATCTTAGTCCCCTGACCAGGGATCGAATCCGTGCCCCCTGTAGTGGAAGCACGGAGTCTTAACCACTGGACCACCAGGGAAGCCCCCCTTTGCCCATTTTAAATTGGGTTGTCTTTTTGTTTTTGAGCTATAGGAGTTTGTTATATAACCTAGATACTAGTCCTTTATCAAATGTATGTTTTGCAAATACATTCTCTTTTAAATTTTGATGAAGTCTGATTTATCAATTTTTTCTTTAGTTGCTTGTGCTTTTGGTGTCATATCTAAGAAACTGTTGTTGTATCCAAGGTCATGATGATTTACTCCTATGTTTTCTTCAAAGTATATTATAGTTTTAATTCTTATATTGGTTCTTACTTAGGCCTTTGATCCATTTTGAGTTCATTTTTGCATATGGTGTGAGGTAATAGTGCAACTTCATCCTTTTGCATGTAAATATCCAGTTTTCTCAGCACTATTTGTTGAAAAGACTGTTTTTTCCCCATTGCATGGTCTTGGCAGCCTTGTTGAAAATCAAGTGACCATAAATGTATGGGCTTATTTCTGGATTCTCAATTCTATTCCATTAATCTCAATATCTATCCTTATGTCATTACCATACTTTTGATTACTGTAATTTTGTAGTAAGATTTGAAATCAGGAAGTGTGAGTCCTTTGTTCTTTTTCAAGATTGTTTGAACTTTTCATAAGACCCTTTTAATCTTTAATATCCATTACCTACATCACTTTCTGTAGCCTACATTTAGTTTGGGCTTTCAAGAAGAACCGCACTGCTCCCTTAGTTTTAAAGTAGATTGAAATATATAATCCCACTAACTTTCTAGTGCTGATGAGTATTTATAAACCAGAATTAAAAGTAACAATGTCCTGTTGATTTCTCTGAGCACAAAAATCTACAGTTAACTGGAAATGCTACATAAATGTTTTTGAAGGTTACTTCTTCCAGATAGCCTTAACAATTGAAACATGGAGTTGCAATCATTTTGTTGCTGATGTAAGCAGGATCAGGGGTTCAGCCTTCATTTACTTGAACAAGACAGGAGGTGATGCAACCTGAATTCAACCCCAGGGGGTTGAAGAAAACTGCTTTCTCTTTATATATATATATATATATATATATATATAATTTATGTTAACCCTCTTATTCATTTATTTTTTTTTTTTGGCTGCGTTGGGTCTTCTTTGCTGTGCACGGGCTTTCTCTAGTTGCTGCGAGCGGGGGCTACTCTTCGTTGTGGTGCGCGGGCTTCTCATTGCAGTGGCTTCTCTTGTTGAGGAGCATGGGCTATAGGTGCATGGGCTTCAGTAGTTGTGGCTCGCGGGCTCTAGAGCGCAGGCTCAGTAGCTGTGATGCACGGGCTTAGCTCCTCCGCGGCATGTGGGATCTTCCCAGACCAGGGCTCGAACCCATGTCCCCTGCGTTGGCAGGCGGATTCTTAACCACTGCACCACCAGGGAAGCCCCGAAACTGCTTTCTCTTGACATAGGATTCTCATCTAGCAAAGTGAGCTGTGAGAGCTCTAATCTGTTTGTTACGTATGCAGCTAGGCTTATATTTTTCTTCTCGTTTTCATGAAAAAAAATGTTGGAATTGATTGCCATGTTGAAGGTCACTCCATAATTCATGGCAAACAACAACAGTAGCATTCTTATTAAATTTAAACATTTTTAATTGAAAAATGTTTTTATGTAACTGTGATTCACATGCAGTTGTAAGAAGTAATATAGAGAGATCCCTTGTACACTTTACCTAGTCTCCCCCAATGGTAGCATTCTGTAAAACTATAGCATAATATCACATTTAGGATATTGAGAATGATACAAGCCACCGATCTTATTCAGATTTTCTCAGTTTTGCTAATACTCATTTTCGTGTGTGTGCGTGTGTTTGTAACAAATTCTGTACAATCTTATTACCTATGTAGGTTTGTGTGTCCGTCACGATAGTCAAGATACAGAACAGTTCCATCATCACAGGATCCCTCATATTCCTCTTTTATAACCACCCCCACCTCCCTCCTGTGCCCCCTCTCTACCAACAACCTAGCAACCACTAATCTGTCTTCCAATTATAAAATGTTGTCATTTCAAAAATGTTATACTGATCAAATCATATAATATGTAACCTTTGGAGATTTGCCTTTTTCCACTCACCATAATTCCCTGGAGATTCACCTAAGTTATCAATACCTCATTCCTTTTTATTGCTCAGTAATATTCAAGGATATAGATGTCCCACAGATAGTGTAACCATTGACCTATTGAAAGGCATCCAGACTGGTTCTAGTTTTTGGCTATTACAAATAAAGTTACTATGAACATTCATGTACAGGTTTTAGTGTGAACATAAACTGTCAGTTCTCTGGGATAAATGCCCAGAAGCGCAATCGCCAGGTCATATGGTAATTGCATATTTAGGTTTTTGTTGTTGTTGGTTTTGATTTTTTAAATTGAGGTATAGTTGATATATAATATTATAATATTTTCAGGTGTACAAATATTGATTCAAAATTTTTATAAATTATACCCCATTTTAAGTTATAAAATATTGGCTATATTCTTTTTTTTTTTTTTTTTGGCCACACAGCATGCGGGATCTCCCCCAACCAGGGATCAAACCCATGTCCCCTGCATTGGGAGCACAGAGTCTTAACCACTAGACCACCAGTGAAGTCCGTACAATATATTCTTGTAGCTTATTTATTTTATAATGTAGTTTGTACCTCTTAATTCGCTAATCTTTCCCCTCCCTCTGCCTCCTCATTGGTAACCACTAGTTTGCTCTCTATATCTGTGAATCTGTTACTGTTTTGTTATATTCACTAGTTTGTTTTATTTTTTAGATTTCACATATAAGTGATAACATACAGTGTTTGTCTATCTCATCTTACTTATTTCACTAAGCATAATACTCTCCAGGTCCAGCCATGTAGTTGCAAACAGCAAAATTTCATTCTTTTTTATGGCTTCGTAGTACTCCATTGTATATGGGATATAACCATATCTTCCTTATCCATTCACCTGTTAATGGACACAAAGGTTGCATTCACATATAGGTTATTGTAACTAATGCTGATATGAATATCAAGGTGCCTGTATCCTTTCAAAATAGAGTTTTTGTTTTCTTCAGACATATAGCCAAGAGGGGAATTGCTGAATCATATGGTAGTTTTATTTTTAGTTTTTTGAGGAACTCTATACTGTTTTCACAGTGGCTGCACCAATTTATATTCCCACCAACAGTGTACAAGGGTTTTCCACATCCTCACCAACATTTGTGGTCTCTTGATGATAGCCATTCTGACAGGTGTGAGGTAATATTTCATTGTGGTTTTGATTTGCATTTCTCTGATGATTAGCAATGTTGAGCATCCTTTCATGTGCCTGTTGGCCATCTGTAAGTTTTCTTTGGAAAAATGTCTATTCAGGTCTTCTGCCCATTTCTTTTCTTTTTTTTTTTTTTTTTTGTGCTGTACGCAGGCCTCTCACGGGTGTGGCCTCTCCCGTTGCGGAGCACAGGCTCCGGACGCGCAGGCTCAGCGGCCATGGCTCACGGACCCAGCTGCTCCGCGGCATGTGGGATCTTCCCGGACCGGGGCACAAACCCGTGTCCCCTGCGGACTCTCAACCACTGCACCACCAGGGAAGCCCTGCCCATTTCTTTTTAATCATTATTATCCTCATTTTAATTTTTTTAACATCTTTATTGGAGAATAATTGCTTTACAATACGGTGTCAGTTTCTGCTGCATAACAAAATGAATCAGCTATACGTATACATATATCTCCATACCCCCTCCCTCTTGCACCTCACTCCCACCATCCCTATCCCACGCCCTAGGTGGTCATAAAGCATGGAGCGGATCTCCCTGTGCTATGCAGCATCTTCCCATAGCTATTTTACATTTGGTAGTGTTTATATGTCAATGCTACGCTTTCACTTTGCCCCAGCTTACCCTTCCCCCTCCCCATGTCCTCAATTCCATTCTCTACGTCTGCGTCTTTATTCCTGTCATGCCCCTAGGTCCTTCAGAACCATTTTTTGTTGTTGTTTTAGATTCCATGTACATGTGTTAGCATACAGTATTTGTCTTTCTCCTTCTGACTTACTTCACTCTGTATGACAGACTCCAGGTCAATCCACCTCACTACAAATAACTCAGTTTCATTTCTTTTTATGGCTGAGTAATATTCCATTTATATATGTGCCACATTTTCTTTTTTTAAAAAAATCTTTACTGGAGAATAATTGCTTTACAATGGTGTGTTAGTTTCTGCTTTACAACAAAGTGAATCAGTTATACATATACATATGTTCCCATATCTCTTCCCTCTTGCATCAACCCATGTCCCCTGCATTGGGAGCACAGAGTCTTAACCACTAGACCACCAGTGAAGTCCGTACAATATATTCTTGTAGCTTATTTATTTTATAATGTAGTTTGTACCTCTTAATTCGCTAATCTTTCCCCTCCCTCTGCCTCCTCATTGGTAACCACTAGTTTGCTCTCTATATCTGTGAATCTGTTACTGTTTTGTTATATTCACTAGTTTGTTTTATTTTTTAGATTTCACATATAAGTGATAACATACAGTGTTTGTCTATCTCATCTTACTTATTTCACTAAGCATAATACTCTCCAGGTCCAGCCATGTAGTTGCAAACAGCAAAATTTCATTCTTTTTTATGGCTTCGTAGTACTCCATTGTATATGGGATATAACCATATCTTCCTTATCCATTCACCTGTTAATGGACACAAAGGTTGCATTCACATATAGGTTATTGTAACTAATGCTGATATGAATATCAAGGTGCCTGTATCCTTTCAAAATAGAGTTTTTGTTTTCTTCAGACATATAGCCAAGAGGGGAATTGCTGAATCATATGGTAGTTTTATTTTTAGTTTTTTGAGGAACTCTATACTGTTTTCACAGTGGCTGCACCAATTTATATTCCCACCAACAGTGTACAAGGGTTTTCCACATCCTCACCAACATTTGTGGTCTCTTGATGATAGCCATTCTGACAGGTGTGAGGTAATATTTCATTGTGGTTTTGATTTGCATTTCTCTGATGATTAGCAATGTTGAGCATCCTTTCATGTGCCTGTTGGCCATCTGTAAGTTTTCTTTGGAAAAATGTCTATTCAGGTCTTCTGCCCATTTCTTTTCTTTTTTTTTTTTTTTTTTGTGCTGTACGCAGGCCTCTCACGGGTGTGGCCTCTCCCGTTGCGGAGCACAGGCTCCGGACGCGCAGGCTCAGCGGCCATGGCTCACGGACCCAGCTGCTCCGCGGCATGTGGGATCTTCCCGGACCGGGGCACAAACCCGTGTCCCCTGCGGACTCTCAACCACTGCACCACCAGGGAAGCCCTGCCCATTTCTTTTTAATCATTATTATCCTCATTTTAATTTTTTTAACATCTTTATTGGAGAATAATTGCTTTACAATACGGTGTCAGTTTCTGCTGCATAACAAAATGAATCAGCTATACGTATACATATATCTCCATACCCCCTCCCTCTTGCACCTCACTCCCACCATCCCTATCCCACGCCCTAGGTGGTCATAAAGCATGGAGCGGATCTCCCTGTGCTATGCAGCATCTTCCCATAGCTATTTTACATTTGGTAGTGTTTATATGTCAATGCTACGCTTTCACTTTGCCCCAGCTTACCCTTCCCCCTCCCCATGTCCTCAATTCCATTCTCTACGTCTGCGTCTTTATTCCTGTCATGCCCCTAGGTCCTTCAGAACCATTTTTTGTTGTTGTTTTAGATTCCATGTACATGTGTTAGCATACAGTATTTGTCTTTCTCCTTCTGACTTACTTCACTCTGTATGACAGACTCTAGGTCCATCCACTTCACTACAAATAACTCAATTTCGTTTCTTTTTATGGCTGAGTAATATTCCATTGTATATATGTGCCACATCTTCTT
>NC_041234.1:34694292-34702091 GCF_002837175.3 Physeter macrocephalus | reverse complement strand
ATTGGAGTATAATTGCTTTACAATGGTGTGTTAGTTTCTGCTTTACAACAAAGTGAATCAGTTATACATATACATATGTTCCCATATCTCTTCCCTCTTGCATCTCCCTCCCTCGCACCCTCCCTATCCCACCCCTCTAGGTGGTCACAAGCCACCTAGCTGATATCCCTGTGCCATGCCGCTGCTTCCCACTAGCTATCCACCCTACGTTTGGTAGTATATATAAGTCCATGCCACTCACTCACTTTGTCACAGCTTACACTTCCCCCTCCCCATATCCTCAAGTCCATACTCTAGTAGGTCTGTGTTTTATTCCCGTCCTACCCCTAGTCTCTTCATGACATTTTTTTCTTAGATTCCATATATATGTGTTAGCATACGGTATTTGTTTTTCTCCTTCTGACTTACTTCACTCTGTATGACAGACTCCAGGTCTATCCACCTCATTACAAATAACTCAGTTTCATTTCTTTTTATGGCTGAGTAATATTCCATTGTATATATGTGCCACATCTTCTTTATCCATTCATCTGTTGATGGACACTTAGGTTGCTTCCATGTCCTGGCTATTGTAAATAGAGCTGCAATGAATATTTTGCTACATGACTCTTGTTGAATTATGGTTTTCTCAGGGTATATGCCCAGTAGTGGGATTGCTGGGTCATATGGTAGTTCTATTGGTAGTTTTTTAAGGAACCTCCAGACTGTTCTCCATAGTGGCTGTATCAATTTACATTCCCACCAGCAGTGCAAGAGTGTTCCCTTTTTCTCCACTCCCTCTCCAGCATTTATTGTTTCTAGATATTTTGATGATGGCCATTCTGATTGGTGTGAGGTGATACCTCATTGTGGTTTTGATTTGCATTTCTCTAATGATTAGTGATGTTGAGTATCCTTTCATGTGTTTGTTGGCAATGTGTATATCTTCTTTGGAGAAATTTCTACTTAAGTATTCCACCCATTTTTGGATTGGGTTGTTCGTTTTTTGATATTGAGCTGCATGTGATGCTTGTGTATTTTTCAGATTAATCCTTTGTCAGTTACTTCATTTGCAAATATTTTTTCCCATTCAGAGGGTTGTCTCTTCATCTTGTTTATGTTTCCCTTTGGTGTGTAAAAGCTTTTAAGTTTCATTAGGTTTCATTGTTTATTTTTGTTTTTATTTCCATTTCTCTAGGAAGTAGGTCAAAAAGGCCTTTCATGTGCCTGTTGGCCATCTGTAAGTTTTCTTTGGAAAAATGTCTATTCAGGTCTTCTGCCCATTTCTTTTCTTTTTTTTTTTTTTTTTGTGCTGTACGCAGGCCTCTCACGGGTGTGGCCTCTCCCGTTGCGGAGCACAGGCTCCGGACGCGCAGGCTCAGCGGCCATGGCTCACGGACCCAGCTGCTCCGCGGCATGTGGGATCTTCCCGGACCGGGGCACAAACCCGTGTCCCCTGCGGACTCTCAACCACTGCACCACCAGGGAAGCCCTGCCCATTTCTTTTTAATCATTATTATCCTCATTTTAATTTTTTTAACATCTTTATTGGAGAATAATTGCTTTACAATACGGTGTCAGTTTCTGCTGCATAACAAAATGAATCAGCTATACGTATACATATATCTCCATACCCCCTCCCTCTTGCACCTCACTCCCACATTGTATATTCTTGCCTCCTTTGTCAAAGATAAGCTGACCATATGTGTGTGGCTTTATCTCTGGGGTTTCTATCCTGTTCCATTGATTTATATTTCTGTTCTTGTGCCAGTATAATACTGTCTTGATTAATGTAGTAGTATAGGAGTATAGTGTGAAGTCAGGGAGCCTGATTCCTCCAGCTCTGTTTTTCTTTCTCAAGATTGTTTGCCTATTCGGGGTCTTTGTGTTTCCATACAAATTGTAAAATTTTTTTGTTCTAGTTCTGTGAAAAATACCTTTGATAGTTTGATAGGAATTCCATTGAATCTGTAGATTGCTTTGGGTAGTATAGTCATTTTCACAATGTTGATTCTCCAATCCAAGAACCTGGTATATCTCGCCATCTGTTTGTATCATTTTTAATTTCTTTCATCAGTGTCTTATAGTTTGCTGCATTCACATCTTTTGTACCCTTAGGAAGGTTTATTCCTAGGTATTTTGTTCTTTTTGTTGCAATGGTAAATGGGATTTCTTCCTTAATTTCTCTTTCAGATTTTTCATCATTAGTGTAGAGGAAAACAAGAGATTTCTGTGCATTCATTTTGTATCCTGCTACTTTCCCAAATTCATCGATTAGTTCTAGTACTTTTCTGGTAGCATCTTTAGGATTCTCTATGTATAGTATCATGTCATCTGCAAACAGTGACAGTTTTACTCTATCTTTCCAATTTGGATTCCTTTTATTTACTTTTCTTCTCTGACTGCTGGGGCTAAAACTTCCAAAACTATGTTGAATAATGGCAGTGAGAGTGGGTAACATTCTCTTGTTCCTGATCTTAGAGGAAATGCTTTCAGTTTTTCAACATTGAGAACGATGTTGGCTGTGGGTTTGTCATATATGGCCTTTATTATGTTGAGGTATGTTCCCTCTATGCCTACTTTCTGGAGAGTTTTTATCATAAATGGGTGTTGAATTTGTTGAAAGCTTTCTCTGAATCTGTTGAGATGATCATAAGGTTTCTCTGCTTCAGTTTGTTAATATGGTGTATCACATTGACTGGTTTGCGTATCTTGAAGAATCCTTGCACTCCCAGAATAAACCCCACTTGATCATGGTGTATAATCCTTTTAAGGTGCTGTTGGATTCTTTTTGCTAGTAGTTTGTTGAGGATTTTTGCATCTATGTTCATCAGTGATATTGGCCTGTAGTTTTCTTTCTTTGTGACGTCTTTGCTGGTTTTTGTTTCAGGGTGATAGTGGCCTTGTAGAATGAGTTTGGGAGTTTTCCTCCCTCTGCTATATTTTGGAAGCGTTTGAGAAGGATAGGTGTTAGCTCTTCTCTAAATGTTTGATAGAATTCGCCTGTAATGCCATCTGGTCCTGGGCTTTTGTTTGTTGGGAGATTTTTAATCACAGTTTCAATTTCAGTGCTTGTGATTTTTCTGTTCATATTTTCTATTTCTTCCTAGTTCAGTCTTGGAAGTTTGTACTTTTCTAAGAATTTGTCCATTTCTTCCAGGTTGCCCATTTCATTGGCATTGAGTTGCTTGCAGTAATCTCTCATGACCCTTTGTATTTCTCAGTGGCAGTTATTATGTCTTCGTTTCATTTCTAATTCTGTTGATTTGAGTCTCCTCCCTTTTTTCCTTGATAAGTCTGGCTAATGGTTTATCCATTTTATTTATCTTCTCAAAGTACCCGCTTTTCAATTTATTGATCTTTGCTATTGTGTCCTTCCTTTCTTTTTCATTTATTTCTCATCTGATCTTTATGATCTCTTTCCTTCTACTAACTTTGGATTTTTTTTTGTTCTTCTTTCTCTAATTGCTTTAGGTGTAAGGTTAAGTTGTTTATTTGAGTTTTTTTGTTTCTTGAGGTAGGATTGTATTGCTATAAACTTCCCTCTTAGAACTGCTTTTGCTTCATCCCATAAGTTTTGGGTCGTCCTATTTTGGGTTGTTGTGTTTTCATTGTCATTTGTTTCTAGGTAGTTTTTGATTTCCTCTTTGATTTCTTCAGTGATCTCTTGGTTATTTAGTAATGTATTGTTTAGCCTCCATGTGTATGTATTATTTACAGATTTCTTCCTGTAATTGATATCTAGTATCATAGCGTTGTGGTCGGAAAAGTTACTTGAAACGATTTCAATTTTCTTAAATTTACCAAGGCTAGATTTGTGACCCAAGATATGATCTATCCTGGAGAATGTTCCATGAGCACTTGAGAAGAAAGTGTATTCTGTTGTTTTTGGATGGAAAGTCCTGTAAATATCAATTAAGTCCATCTTGTTTAATGTATCATTTAAAGCTTGTGTTTCCTTATTGATTTTCATTTTGGATGATCTGTCCATTGGTGAAGGTGGGGTGTTAAAGTCCCCTACTATGATTGTGTTACTGTCGATTTCCCCTTTTATGGCTGTTAGCATTTGCCTTATGTATTGAGGTGCTCCTATGTTGGGTGCATAAATGTTTACAATTGTTAAATCTTCTTCTTGGATTGATCCCTTGATCATTGCGTAGTGCCCTTCATTGTCTCTTGTAACAGTCTTTATTTTAATGTCTATTTTGTCTGTTATGAGTATTGCTACTCCAGCTTACATAGGATGTCCATTTGCATGGAATAACTTTTTCCATCCACTCACGTTCAGTTTGCATATATTCCTAGATCTGAAGTGGGTCTCTTGTAGACAGCATATGTATGGGTATTGTTTTTGTATCCATTCAGCCAGTCTATATCTTTTGGTTGGAGCATTTAATCCATTTACATTTAAGGTAGTTATCAATATATATGCTCCTATTACCATTTTCTTCATTGTTTTTGGTTTGTTATTGTAGGTTTTTTTTCCTTCTCTTGTGTTTCCTGCCTAGAGAAGTTCCTTTAACATTGCTTGTAGAGCTGGTTTGGTGGTGCTGAATTCTCTTAGCTTTTGCTTGTCTGTGAAGTTTTTAATTTCTCCATCGAACCTGAATGAGATACTTGCTGGGTAGGGTAATCTTGGTTGTAGGCTTTTCCCTTCATCACTTTAAATATATCCTGCTACTCCCTTCTGGCTTTCAGAGTTTCTGCTGAAAGATCAGCTGTTAAGCTTATGGGGATTCCCTTGTATGTTATTTGCTGTTTTTCCCTTGCTGCTTTTAATATTTTTTCTTTGTATTTAATTTTTGATAGTTTGATTAATATGTGCTTTGGCGTGTTTCTCCTTGGATTTATCCTGTATGGGACTCTCTGTGCTTCCTGGACTTGACTGACTATTTCCTTTCCCATGTTAGGGATGTTTTCAACTATAATCGCTTCAAATATTTTCTCAGTCACTTTCTTTTTCTCTTCTTCTTCGGGGACCCCTATAATTCGAATGTTGGTGCATTTAATGCTGTCTCAGAGGTCTCTGAGACTGTCCTCAATTCTTTTCATTCTTTTTTCTTTATTCTGCTCTGTGGCAGTTATTTCCACTATTTTATCATCCAGGTCAATCATCCTTTCTTCTGTCTCAGTTATTCTGCTACTGATTCCCTCTAGAGAATTTTTAATTTCATTTATTATGTTGTTCATCATTGTTTGTTTGTTCTTTAGGTCTTCTTGGTCCTTGTTAAACGTTTCTTGTATTTTCTTTATTCCATTTCCAAGATTTTGGATCATCTTTAGTATCATTACTCTGAATTCTTTTTCGGGTAGACTGCCTATTTCCTGTTCATTTATTAGGTCTGGTGGGGTTTTACCTTGCTCTTTCATCTGCTGTGTGTTTCTCTGTCTTCTCATTTTGGTTAACTTACTGTGTTTGGGGTCTCCTTTTTGCAGGCTGCAGGTTCGTAGTTCCCGTTGTTTTTGGTGTCTGCCCCCAGTGGCTAAGGTTGGGTCAGTGGGTTGTGTAGGCTTCCTGGTGGAGGGGACTGGTGCCTGTGTTCTGGTGGATGAGGCTGGATCTTGTCTTTCTGGTGGGCAGGTCCACGTGTGGTGGTGTGTTTTGGGGTGTCTGTGACCTTATTATGATTTTAGGCAGCCTCTCTGCTAATGGGTGGGGTTGTGTTCCTGTCTTGCTAGTTGTTTGGCATGGTGTGTCCAGCACTGCAGCTTACTGGTCATTGAGTGGAGCTGGGTCTTAGCATTGAGATGGAGATCTCTGGAAGAGCTTTCGCTGTTTGATATTACGTGGAGCAGGGAGGTCTCTGGTGTACCAATGTCCTGAACTCGGCTCTCCCACCTCAGAGGCACAAGCCTGACACCTGGCCTGAGCACGAAGACCCTTTCAGCCATGAGGCTAAGAAGAAAAAGGAGAAAAGAAAGAAAGAAAGAAAGAAAGAAAGAAAGAAAGAAAGAAAGAAAGAAAGAAAGAAAGAAAGAAAGAAAGAAAGAAAAAGAAAGGAAATGAACACACAGAAGAAAGAAAGAAAGAAAGAAAGAAAGAAAGAAAGAAAGAAAGAAAGAAAGAAAGAAAGAAAGAAAGAAAGAAAGAAAGAAAGAAAGAAAGAAAGAAAGAAAGAAAGAAAGAAAGAAAGAAAGAAAGAAAGAAAGAAAGAAAGAAAGAAAGAAAGAAAGAAAGAAAGAAAGAAAGAAAGAAAGAAAGAAAGAAAGAAAGAAAGAAAGAAAGAAAGAAAGAAAGAAAGAAAGAAAGAAAGAAAGAAAGAAAGAAAAAGAAAGGAAATGAACACACAGAACCCTAGGAAAAGTGGTAAAAAGCACACCTATACAGGAAAAACCACACAAAGAAGCATACACATACACACTCACAAAAAGAGAAAAAGGAAAAAATATATATATAGAGAGAAATGCAAATCAAAACTACAATGAGATATCATCTCACACCAGTCAGAATGGCCATCATCAAAAACTCTAGAAACAATAAATGCTGGAGAGGATGTAGAGAAAAGGGAACACTATTGCACTGTTGGTGGGAATGTAAATTGATACAGCCACTATGGAGAACAGTATGGAGATTCCTTAAAAAACTAAAAATATAATTACCATACGACCCAGCAATCCCACTACTGGGCATATACCCTGAGAAAACCATAATTCAACAAGAGTCATGTAGCAAAATGTTCATTGCAGCTCTATTTACAATAGACAGGACATGGAAGCAACCTAAGTGCCCATCAACAGATGAATGGATAAAGAAGATGTGGCACATGCAGGGAGCTGGGATCCCACATGCCTCACAGCCAAAAAAACCAAAACATTAAAAAAAAAGAAAAACAGAGTCACTGTTGTCGCAAGTTCAATAAAGCCTTTAAAAACTGGTCGACATCAAAAAAAATCTTGAAAAAAATCTATGATCCATTTTTATTTAATTTTCATATAAGGTGTGATGTTTAAGTCAAGATTCATATTTTTGTCTATGGATGACTAATTGCTCCAGCACCACTTGTTGAAAGAGTGTCCTTCCTCCACTGAATTTCTTTTGCTCCATTTTCAAAAATCAGTTTGGCATATTTGTGCAGGTCTATTTCTGGGTTCTCTATTCCATTACATTGATTCATGTGCCTATCCCTTTACTAATACCACAGAGTCTTGATTACATAGCTATATAATAAGTCGTGAAATTGGGTAGACTCATTCTTCTCACTTTATTCTTCTTTTCCAGATTGCTTAACTATTCTAGGTCTTGTACGTTTTCATATACATTTTATTGATTTATTTATTCATTTTGTTTTTTTAATTGAAGTATAGTTGATTTACAGTATTGTGTTAGTTTCTGGTGTACAGCAAATTTATTCAGTTATACATATATATTCTTTTCATATTCCTTTTCATTATAGGTTATTACAAGATATTGAATATAATTTCCTGTGCTCTACAGTAGGTCCTTGTTGTTTATCTATTTTATTTTATTTTATTTTAACATCTTTATTGGAGTATAATTGCTTTACAATGGTGTGTTAGTTTCTGCTTTACAACAAAGTGAATCAGGTATACATATACATATGTTCCCATATCTCTTCCCTCTTGTGTCTCCCTCCCCCAAACCCCCCTATCCCACCCCTCTGGTGGTCACAAGCCACCTAGCTGATCTCCCTGTGCCATGTGGCTGCTTCCCACTAGCTATCCACTCTACGTTTGGTAGTGTATATATGTCCATGCCACTCTCTCACTTCGTCACAGCTTACCCTTCCCCCTCCCCATATCCTCAAGTCCATGCTCTAGTAGGTCTGGGTTTTATTCCCATCCTACCCCTAGTCTCTTCA
>NC_041234.1:34692874-34693593 GCF_002837175.3 Physeter macrocephalus | reverse complement strand
TTTTTGATGATGGCCATTCTGACCGGTGTGAGATGCTATCTCATTGTAGTTTTGATTTGCATTTCTCTAATGATTAATGATGTTGAGCATTCTTTCATGGGTTTGTTGCCAATCTGTATATCTTCTTTGGAGAAATGTCTATTTAGTTCTTCTGCCCATTTTTGGATTGGGATTTTGTTTTTTTGTTATTGAGCTGCATGAGTTGCTTGTACATTTTAGAGATTAATCCTTTGTCAGTTGCTTCATTTGCAACTATTTTCTCCCATTCTGAGGGTTGTCTTTTGGTCTTGTTTATGGTATCCTTTGCTGTGCAAAAACTTTTAAGTTTCATTAGGTCCCATTTGTTTATTTTTGTTTTTATTTCCATTTCTCTAGTAGGTGGGTCCAAAAGGATCTTGCTGTGATTTATGTCAGTGTGCTGCCTATGTTTTCCTCTAAGAGTTTTATAGTGTCTGGCCTTACATGTAGGTCTTTAACCCATTTTGAGTTTATTTTTGTGTATGGTGTTAGGGAGTGTTCTAATTTCATTCTTTTCCATGTAGGTGTCCAGTTTTCTCAGCACCACTTATTGAAGAGACTGTCTTTTCTCCATTGTATATCCTTGCCTCCTTTGTCATAGGTTAATTGACCACAGGTGCATGGGTTTATCTCTGGGCTTTCTATCCTGTTCCATTGATCTATATTTCTGTGTTTGTGCCAGTACCATATTGTCTTTTTTT
>NC_041234.1:34655348-34692453 GCF_002837175.3 Physeter macrocephalus | reverse complement strand
ATTTTGTCAAAAGCTTTTTCTGCATCTATTGAGATGATCATATTGTTTTTCTCCTTCAGTTTGTTGATATGCTGTATTACATTGATTGATTTGCGTTTATTTAAGAATCCTTGCATTCCTGGAATAAACCCCACTTGATCATGGTGTATGATCCGTTTAATGTGCTGTTGGATTCTGTTTGCTTGTATTTTGTTGAGGGTTTTTGAATCTATGTTCATCAGTGATATTGGCCTGTAGTTTTCTTTCTTTGTGATGTCTTTGTCTGGTTTTGGTATCAGGGTTATAGTGGCCTCATAGAATGAGTTTGGGAGTGTTCCTCCCTCTGCTATCTTTTGGAAGAGTTTGAGAAGGATAGGTGTTAGCTCTTCTCTAAATGTTTGATAGAATTCGCCTGTGGAGCCATCTGGTCCTGGGCTTTTGTTTGTTGGAAGATTTTTAATCACAGTTTCAATTTCAGTGCTTGTGATTGGTCTGTTCATATGTTCTATTTCTTCCTGGTTCACTCTCGGCAGGTTGTGCATTTCTAAGAATTTGTCCATTTTTTCCAGGTTTTCCATTTTATTGGCATACAGTTGCTTGTAGTATTCTCTAATAATCTTTTCTATTTCTGCAGTGTCAGTTGTTATGTGTCCTTTTTCATTTCTAATTGTATTGATTTGAGTCTTCTCCCTTTTTTTTCTTGATGAGTCTGGCTAATGGTTTATTAATTTTTTTATCTTCTCAAAGAACCAGCTTTTAGTTTTATTGATCTTTGCTATCGTATGTGTAGTAATGTGTATCTGTTAATCCTAAACTCCTAATTTATCCTTCCTCCTCCCTCTTCACCTTTCCCCTTTGGTAACCATAAGTTTGTTTTCTATGTCTATGATTCTGTTTCTGTTTTGTAAATAATTTCATTTTTATCATAGTTTAGATTCCACATGTAAGTGATATCATATATTTATTTGTCTTATTTCACTCATTATGATAATATCTAGGGCCATCCACGTTGCTGCAAATGACATTATTTCATTCCTTTTTATGGCTGAGTAATATTCCATTGTGTATATATATACCACATCTTCTCTATCCATTCATCTGTCAGTGTACTTTTAGGTTGCTTCCATGTCTTGGCTATTGTAAATAGTGCTGCTATGAGCAGTGGGGTGCATATATCTTTTCTAACTAGAGTTTTTTCTGAATATATGCTCAGGAGTGGGATTGCTGGATCATATGGTAACTCTATTTTTAGTTTTTTAAGGAATAAAACTCCATACTTTTTTCCATAGTAGCTGCACCAATTTACATTCTCACCAACAGTATAGGAGGGTTCCCTTTTCTCCATACCCTCTCCAGCATTTATTGTTTGTGGACTTTTTAATGATGGCCATTCTGACTGGTGTGAGGTGATACCTCATTTTGGTTTTGATTTTCCTTTCTCTGATAATTAGCATTGTTGAGCATCCTTTCATGTGCTTTTTGGCCATCTGGATGTCTTCTTTGGAAAAATGTCTATTTAGGTCTTCTGCCCACTTTTTGACTGGTTGGTTTGTTTTTATGTTATTGAGTTATATGAGCTGTTTGTGTATTTTGGAAATTAATCCCTTGCTGGTCACATTGTTTGCAAATATTTTCTGCCAGTCTGTAGGTTGTCGTTTTTACTATGCATTTTAAAGTAAGCTCGTTTATGTCTACAAAACTGTTGCTGGGGACTTCCCTGGGTGGTGCAGTGGTTAAGAATCTGCCTGCCAATGCAGGGGACACGAGTTCGAGCCCTGGTCTGGGAATATCCAGATCAGCAGCATCAGCATCACCCTAACGGTAGACCAAACTTTCACAGGGCATCACAGCAAATTCACAGGGACTCCAGTATGTGACATTTGTCAGGCTCTAGGCAAATGACCAGCTTGATGCAGTTCAGTTTCAACAGGACTGCTCTACATTCTTTTAATGACATCATATTTTTGCCAAGCTGAGTTCTGGGGTAGTTGCAGGATAAAAAGCAAGTACCATGTGAAAATGAATGTGAAAAAGAGGGTAACAGTGTCCAACAGGAGTCAAAGGTTTGAGGAGTTACATGAAGCCAGAAAAACTATCCCGAGCCAACACTTCTTTCTAAAAACTTAGAAAAACCTTCACATGAAGTGATTAAGGAACAGATTAATGTCTGTTCAGGCAATAAAAGTGTGCCAGAAAGATATGGCCAGAAAGCCAATCAAAATTATATCCTATTGCAAAATGAGCTAAAAGATAAGACAATGACAGAATAGCCTAAATTAGAAAACTCAGAAGTGAGGTAACACAAAGAATTAGTAACAAAAAATATAACAAAAAGAAATGAGGAGCTAAAGCATTTAAGAGACAGTGGCAAACATTATGTACTAATTTTAAGCAAAGATGCAACATATGGATAAACAGGGGTTCTTGTAACAGGAAAACCAATGCCAGGAAATGAAACAAATACTAAAAAGTATAAATTGAGAAAAATTTTAGGAGTACAAAGTTTCAATCATGCAGGATGAATTAAGTTCTGGAGGTTTAATGTACAGCATGGTGACTACAGTTAACAACAGTGTATTCCGTACTTGAAATCCTCTAAGAGAGGAGATCTAAAGTGATCTCACATCCCCACTCCCTCAAACACACAGGGTAACTTTGTGAGTGAGATATGTTAATTAGCTTGACTGAGGTAATTATTTCACAATGTATACAAATATCAAAATATTGTGTGGTATACCTTAAACACATACATACGTGTCCTCAAGTCCTTTCTCTAGTAGGTCTGTGTCTTTAATCCCATCTTGCCCCTAGGTTCTTCATGACCTTTTTTTTTTCTTTGATTCCATATATATGTGTTAGCATATGGTATTTGTTTTTCTCTTTCTGCCTTACTTCACTCTGGATGACAGACTCTAGGTCCATCCACCTCACTACAAATAAGTCAATTTCGTTTCTTTTTTATGGCCACAAATAACTCAATTTCATTTCTTTTTATGGCTGAGTAATATTCCATTGTATATATGTGCCACATGCTGTGGAGCAACTAAGCCCATGTGCCACAACTATTGATCCTGTGCTCTAGAGCCCATGAGCCACAACTACTGAAGCCCGTGTACCTAGAGCCCATGCTCTGCAACAAGAGAAGGCACCACAGTAAGAAGCCCGTGCACCATAATGAAGAGTAGCCCCCACTCGCCACAACTGGAGGAAGCCTGCACACAGCAGCGAAGACCCAAAGCAGCCAAAATGAATAAATAAATTTTACAAAATGTTGCTGGGAGTTTGATAGCAATTGCATTAATCCTATAGATTAATTTAGGGAGAAATTTACATCTGTATTATGTTGAGTCTTCCACTCCATGAGCATGGTATGTCTTTCCTTTTTTATTTAGGTCTTCTTTGACTTCTTTCATAAGCATTTTACAATTTCCCATGTACAAATCTTGTACATCTTATTAAGTGTATCCCTATTTCATTTTCTTAGAAGTTACTATAAGTGGGTTTTTTTCTTTTAAATATTGGTTTCTGCACAGTCATTGTTAGTGTATAGAAATTATTGATTTCTGTTGATGTTATATCCTGCATCCTTCCTGAACTCACCTATTAGTTCTAGGGTTATTTTTTTTAACATTTCTTGTGATTTTCTACATAGGCAATTATGTCATCCATAAAATAGGTTTTTTTTGGTAGGCACTCTTTATCAAGTAGAGACAATTCCCCTCTATTCCTAACTTACTTAGGGTTTTTTCATGAATACGTGCTGGATTTTGTCAAATGCTTTTTCTGTGCCAATAGCTATGATCATATGAGTTTTCTTCTTTAGTTTGTTGATATGATGGATAATACTGATTGATTTCCTTATATTTAACCAGTCTTGCATAACTGGAATAAATTCCACTGGGTCATGGTTATAATTCGTTTTATACATCATTAGTTTAAACTTACTTTTGAGCAGAATTGGAGGATTTTGGTGTCTGTTTTATTTCACAATTTTGATATTTTCTTTTTATTTTACATCTCCCTCCCCCCCAAGGATACTGGCCCTTATTTTTTGCATAACAAATGAGAGTGACAGAGATATGTATTTGAAATGATTAATTTTATTTGCTATTCTCAGTGCAATTAAATACATAAAAAAATAGGGTTAATGTGCATTTTCCTATGGTCCAGAGCTGGCATGAGATTCTTAAAGAAGTCAATGGGGCTTCCCTGGTGGCGCAGTGGTTGAGAGTCCGCCTGCCGATGCAGGGCACACGGGTTCGTGCCCAGGTCCGGGAAGATCCCACATGCTGCGGAGCGGCTGGGCCCGTGAGCCATGGCCGATGAGCCTGCGCGTCCGGAGCCTGTGCTCCACAATGGGAGAGGCCACAACAGTGAGAGGCCCGCATACCAAAAAAAAAAAAAAAAGAAGTCAATGAACCAAACAAAGGCAATGGGTCATGGCTGTTCATGTGGATGATGCCCAGTCTTTATTCCCAGCCCAGGTTTCTTCCCTGAGCTCTAGACCCATATCTCCAATGGCTTACTGGACATCTCCCTGTGATGTTCCATAAATACTGCAAATTCAACAAGTCACACTGAACTCACAATCTTCTTACACAAACTTGTTTCTTCTACTATGTTTCCGACATTAACTGGTGGCATTACCATGCACACAATGACTTAAGCCAGGAACTTTGCAATTGTCTCTCTTGCTCCCTGCCCAACTCCACCAATTAAAGCCTGCTGACCCTGCTACTAAAGATCTGTCAAATCAGTCCCCTTTTCTGCATTCCCATAGCCTCCTCCCTAACTTTGGTCACAACACCTCTCTTGTTGATTATTGCATTTGCTCCTCTCACTCAAATTTTCTTCCTCCAGTCCACTTGTTGCAATGGCCACTGCCAATTGTGTCCTGGTAAATGTTTAACAAGAGGTTCTCTAAAAAAAAGCTCTGATTTGTAACATTTTCTGATTTCCATGATGTAAACATGACTGAGCTCAAGCTACTAACATGTTGGTTGGCTTGCAAAATTCCTGAAATTTTAAGAGTTGTCTCTCATGGGAGCTGGTAGGAGCCAGTTCCAGAAAAACCACTAGTACAACTGAATCTTTGTAAAATGGAAATCTAACCAGGTCACTGCCTTGGTTAAAACTTTAATGACTCTCCCTTACCCACAGGATAAAACTCAAGTTCTTCAGCTTAGCATTCACATTTCTTCATGATTTAGCCACTGCAGACCTCACCAGATTCATCTCTCAGACCACCCAAATTGCCACCCTAATGTCCTAATTCGGAATGGCTTGACATTCTTGAATTCACCAAACTGTTACACACTTTTGTATCTTTTCTCTTGTTTCTCTCTGTACCTGATGAGCACCTATTTATTTTTCCAGATGCAGCTGATGCCTTCAGGTAGAACTGGACATGCCCGTATTGAAATCCATTCAGATGTCTGTCATAGCACCTACTGAAATCCATTCAGCTGTCTTGTTGCACCTGTTTCTTTATGTTTCTTTCTCTGATACCAACGTGTGACGCTACTTGAAAATGCAGAGTTTCATTTATCTTTATCTTTCTAACACCTAAGGCCATAGCCTGGTCTATCGATACCATTTAATTAATAGTTATAAGCAGAAAAATATATTTGGACTGACTTGAAGGAGGAGTTAAGAGTCAGCTAGACAGATAAGTATGAAGAGGAAATTGCAGGTGAGAGAACACTCTTCAACTCCTTAGAGAACAAGATGTGATGCTCCTAAGGAGTTTTAAAAAATCTTCCTTTGAATAAATGGATAAAGAGACTAATAGTGATCCTATCACACTATGGACTTCAATTATGATTAATGGCAGCAAGGCACTATGATGCTCTTCACTCCTCACCCTCGGCTTATTTGTCATGGGTACAAAAAATGTGCTGTTCTCTGATTAGAGAAGGTACAAATGCTCCTTCTCTTACTTTTTTAAATCAATGATTCCCAAGATTTCTCAGTGTAGATGGTGAGAAGTGGACAGATATATTTTGGAGATGGGACTGAGAGGACTTGATGATGGATTTGATGTAAAGTGTGAAGGGAAGGGAGTTATCAAGAATGACCCTTGGGCTTCCCTGGTGGCGCAGTGGTTGAGAATCCGCCTGCCGATGCAGGGGACACGGGTTCGTGCCCCGGTCCGGGAAGATCCCACATGCCGCGGAGCGGCTGGGCCCGTGAGCCATGACCTCTGAGCCTGCGCGTCGGGAGCCTGTGCTCTGCAACGGGAGAGGCCACAACAATGAGAGGCCCGCGTACAACAACAACAACAACAACAACAAAAACAAATAAATGCCTTGCCTAAGGACATATAGAAGTAAGTGGCAAAACCAGGATACAAATGCAAATCTTCCTAGATCCAAAGCTTTCACTTTTTCTTATTTCTGTTCTGGGTATTTCCTGCTGGCTTATCAGAGAATAAGTATTAGTGGACACCTGTGTAAGTCAGTGTGCAATAATGAGAGATACCACAAAGTAATCTGAACAGGTGAAGTTTAATAAAAAAAAAAAAAAAAAAGAATGACCCTTAGGTTTTTAGTCTAAGCAACTGGAAAGATGTAGTTGTCATTAACCAAGATGGGGAAGATTGCAGGAGAAGCAGGTTTGTGGTGGTGGGAAGATCAAGATTTTATTTTGGACATGCCTATGACATATCCAAGTGGAAAGTTCAAATAGGCAGTTGAATATACAAGTGCGGAGTTCAGGATATAAGTCAAACCTAGGGATGTCTATTTGGGAGTAATTAGTATATAAATGGTAGTTAAATTGTGAGGACTGGATGAGATTATCTGGAGAAATGTCTGAAGATTGAGCCCTAAACATTGCAGAGTTTGGAGTCTGGAAGAAAAAAAAAAACTGGAGACAGCATAAGGGCAGTGAAGGAGCAGTCAGTAGATAAGAAGAACACTATGAGGTTTCTGTGTCATGAAGACTAAGAGAAGAAAGTATTATAAGAATGGAATGATTAACTCTGTTGAATGTTGGTGTCTTAGTTAGTTCAGACTGCTATAATAGAATACCATAGGACTTCCCTGGCAGTCCAGTTGTTAAGACTCCATGCTTCCACTGCAGGGGGCGTGGGTTTGATCCCTGGTCGGGGAATTAAGAGCCTGCATGGCTACATAGAGTAACCAGGCATTTCACAGCAACCTACTATGGTCAAGTACGATTCCCATTTCACAGGTGAGAAAATGGAGGCTCAGAGAGGGTAAGTAATTAGACCATGGTGGTACACTAACTATGTAGAAAGATCAGAATTTGAACTCCGCTATTCTGACTCAAAAGTATCTGCTTTTTCTACCACTAAGGTAGCCACAGTGCTCCATGATCTATAGTATAGGTTTTGGAGGGAGAATGCCTAGATTTGATTGTGACTTTTGCCATTTACCAGCTGTGTGACCCTGGGTAAGCCACTCCATCTCTCTGAGCTTGTCTTTCTCCATTAGTATAACAGTGATAATAATAGTATCTAATTTTCACAGGGCTGCTGTGAGGATTATACACAGTAATATAAGTGAAGCACTTAGCACATAGCAAGTGGTACATAAATGGTAGCTCATAATAATGCCATATTATACTACTCAAGGTCTAGATTCAGTTTCAGCAACCAATGTTCCCAGATAAGTTACTTTACCTCCCTGAGTTCCATTTTTTACCTCATCTCTAAGGTCTCTTTATGTTCATTAAAAACAACAACAACCAATCTGTATTGAGCTCTTGGCTTTCTCCAGTATTAATTTTAAGCATTTTATGTGAACACTGACTACTTCCCATGTGATTGAGATCACAGAGGTTTTCCTTATATTTGACGTATATCTGTCTGGAATTGTTCTTATTATAATCCTTTCTGTGATGTTCTGTCCCTATTTAGTCCTTCATTAGTTAAAAGTACTACATAAATATCTATTATGGAACCAAATATCTACAGAATACTATTCTCCTGTTGCTTTCATTTCTCCTTTTTAAACACCTTCCAGTTGACTAACCTCAGTAGATTCTTGTGGTTATTTCTTCCAGAGATCCTCTCTAAGGAAAACTCAAAGGTATGAGGAGTTTATATCAATAGAGTTCCTCAAAGAATCAAATAAAGCATTTTCTTCTCTGAGAAACACCACATCAGCCCACAAAAATTTGTTTAAAGAGAAAGAGAAAGGGTAAATACACACCACACTGAATATATCCTTAACATATCACATTCTCAAGTATTAGTAGAATAATAAACCCATAACAACATTTACTAAAAGCTCTCAAAACAGGAAGTTAAAGATCAGAGATTTGGCAGCAAATGATAGTAAAACAATTGATTATATATAAGAAAAAAATGAAATTAGAGCCTTATACTATACCATCTATGAAATCCAACTTCAGACTTATTATTCACACTTAGAAATAAAGGCAAAACTTTGAGAAAGAAAAAAAAAAGAGTAGCCCCTGACATTCAGAAGCTGGCTTGGCGATCATAGCTAGGCCATGTTATTCTCCTATTTAGACACAAACACAGAATATCAACCTCAGACAAGGTTACTCTAAGACCATAATAAATTGAGACAAAGCAAGGTCACTTCATAATTTTGTCTAAGCACTGCCACTCACAAAGTACCAAACACCCCACTCTCTTTGCCAAAATGAGTGACTTCTACTTCTTTATCAATTATAGCTTTAGCCTTATGCTATTCTTCTCTTCCTGTAGTTAAAATTTATTGACATACCCAATCATAGAATCACACCCCCCCCGCTTTCTGATGGCATCCAATCTAGACCAAACTCCCACTTTCTTAGATTCAACTCCAATAAACGTTTTTATTCTAATAAAATCTTACTGAGACACCCTTTGATCCCTCATGGTGTGTGTTCTCCCTCACTTCAATGAGTAATAAACTCAACTTGTTCAATTAAAAGTGTATTACTGGGGGTCTTTGGCTGGAGGGCATTGACAACTTAAAAACCTTTAGAAGAAAATATTGGAGAATATATTTTTGCTTTGTGGTAGGGAAGTATTTCTTAAACAAGACGCGAAAGCACTAACAATATAAGAAAAAAATTGATAAATTTGAGTGTGTGGTAGCAGCCTCTGAGATGGTCCCAGTGATCCCCTCCTGGTTTTCACACTCGTATAATCCCCATCCTTGTGGGTGTAATGACTTACTTCTAACAAATACAATAGTGATGGGATGTCACTTCCGAGATTAGGTCATAAAAACACTGTTGCTTCTGTCTTGGGTTGTCTCTCTCACACTCACTCTCTCTCTTGGATTGCTTACCCTGAGAGAAGCCAGGTGCTATTTCTTGAGAAAGCTCTGTGGAGAGGCACCCACAGTAAAGCACCGAGGTCCATTAAGCAACACATAAGTGAGTTTGGAAGTGGGTCCTCCCTCAGTCAAGACTTCCAATGAAACCATAGCCCCAACTGACAGACTGACTGCAACCTCGTGATAGAACTTGAGCTAGAGGCTAAACAGTGTTTGGATTCCTGACCCACAGAAAATGTGAGATAAAATTTGTTGATTTAAGCTGCTAAGTTTTGAGGTAATTTATGACATTGATAAATAGCTAATATAGATCACATTGAAATTAAGAAACTGGTTCATCAAAAGACATGTAATTAAAGTGAAATCCCAAAGCTGTAAATTGTGAAGACAATGTTTGCAAAACCCACGCTTGACAAAGGACTGGTATCCAGAATATAAATCAAAAACTCACACATATCAAAATGAAAAAAAAAAGACTCAATGAAAAATGGGCAAAAGACACAGACAAGCATTTCACAGAGTGGGAAACAGGAATGTCAAATAAACATATGAAAGGACTCACAACCTCATTGGTAATCAGAACAAGGCAAATGAAGATCTCAATGAGGTACTATTTTTACTCATTAGATTGCCAAAAGTTAAGAAATATGCCAATGTAAAGTGATAGGAGGGGGAATACTTATATACTGCTGATGGGAATATAAATTGGGACAACCACTTCAGAAGCATTTTGGTATTACCTAACTAATAATGTTGAGAATACCCATATTTTACAACCTGGACATTCAAATCTTAGGTATATGTCCTGGAAAAAGTTTTTCATTTGTGTACTATGAGACATGTTCATATTGGTAATAGCAAAAACATGGAAACAGCTCAAATGTTCATTGAGAAAAAAATTAATTGTGATATGTGCACACAATGGGATATTATATAGCTTTGGAAATTAATGAACTACAGCTATGTTTAATAAAATGGATAAATGTTAGACACATAATGTTGAGTGGAAACAGCAAGATGCAGAAGACTACGCAGAGCATAATATTATATATATATATATATTTTAACATCTTTATTGGCGTATAATTGCTTAACAATGGTGTGTTAGTTAATAATATTATATTTATAAAGTTAAAAATAAGGAAAAATTAAACAATATACTGTTTATGAACACAGGCAATAAAACTTTTAAAAAACAAATATAAAATTTAAATATAGTGGGTAGCTATGTGGAGAGGTAGCGAATAGGATAGCAAGAAACATTCAGACAAATGCAAGTTATTGGTAATGTTCTGGTTTTTCAGTTGGATGGTGGCTTCATGGGTGTTTATTTTATTTATTTATTTTTAAATTTAATTTTGGCTGCATTGGGTCTTCGTTCCTGCATGCAGGCTTTCTCTAGTTGTGTCGATGGGCTTCTCATTGTGGTGGCTTCTTTTGTTGCGGAGCACGGGCTCTAAGCACGCAGGCTTCAATAGTTGTGGCACTTGGGCTCAGTAGCTGTGGCTCCGGGGCTCTAGAGCGCAGGCTCAGTAGTTGTGGTTCACGGATTTAGTTGCTCTGCAGCATGTGGGATCTTCCCGGACCAGGGCTCAAACCCGTGTCCCCTGTTTTGGTAGGCGGATTCTTAACCACTGTGCACCAGGGAAGCCCATGAGTGTTTATTTTATTTTTAAGCTTTATAACTTAAACATAACTTGCAAATATTATTTTGTATGCATCAAATATTACTTTATATATTTTAAAATAAATTAGGAGTATTTTTATTTTTTATTATGGAAAATTAAAAGCATTTTTTTACATGTAAAAAAAGTAGCAAAGTTCATTTTTTAAATGGAAAGGAAAAATACAGGAGGAAGAAAAGTTTGGTGAGCTCCTAAGAGGATAAAGAAAAGGAATACAATTCAGGGAAAAAGAAAAAAAACTTCCATTTTAAACCATGTTATTATTTTAATCCTAGATCATTCAGGAAGCTATGCTGGCTGAAACTGGAATTTATTAAGAAGATTATACTTTTACCTGCAGTTCACATCAAGTAATTTTCATCCACGTTCTGTTTCTACATCTTTAAATAGTTTTAAATGCTCTCCTTTCTCAAATCAACATCAAGCTTCAGAAACTACCACATAAAGAAGTAGATAGGGGCTTCCTTGGTGGCGCTAGTGGTTAAGAATCCAGCTGCCAATGCAGGGGACACGGGTTTGAGCCCTGACCCAGGAAGATCCCACATGCCACAGAGCAACTAAGCCCGTGCGTCACAACTACTGAGCCTGTGCTCTAGAGCCCACGAGCCACAACTACTGAATCTATGTGCCACAACTAGTGAAGCCTGTGCGCCTAGAGCCCATGCTCCACAACAAGAGAAGCCACGACAATGAGAAGCCCGTGCACCATAATGAAGAGTAGCCACTGCTTGCCACAACTAGAGAAAGCCAGTGCACAGCAATGAAGACCCAACACAGCCAAAAATTTTAAAAAACAAATTTAAAAAAAGAATTAAAATTTTTTTTTCTAAAAAAAAAAGAAGTAGAATGAACTACTTCTGTTGGGGCTAGAAGGGGGTCAGTCTCAGTTATACTCTTGGGGCTTCCCTAACTGGTTCTGGGGTCTTATGCAATGCCAAACCTTGGGTAGGTATTGAGGAGGATCATTTGTCCTAACAGGTTATTGTGACATTGTCCACTTGGCATCTTTAGATTGGCAGTAACTCTGTGGCTTCTTGTGCCAGCCTTGGGACACAGAAGTCTTTTTTAATATTTATAACCCCAGACCTTGCATTCTTGTCCCTCAAGTTCATTAAAGCAGCCATTCCTCTCTGAGGCTTCTCCAAGAGGCCACCAGAAGCAGGGCCCAGGTTCTTCCTGACTTCTCCCACCTTCTCTAACCTCAGCCCAAGGGGTACTCCTTGTGAATCTGATGGAAGTCCCATTCTCCCTCAAACCCAATTCTCCTTAATGTGCTTGAGTTTTTAGAAAAGAAAGCTCAAATATCTTGCAAGCTAATCTGCTTTCAGCTTGGCCACATACTTTCTATAAGGCAATGAACCAGAGTCTGCTATCTGCAAGAAAGGGAGAAAAGGAAAGGGTGAAATACAGGGAGAAAATAACTCTAGTATTTCAAAATATCTGGAGGTAGATAGGCAAAGGTTTTTAAAATAGGGTTCAAAGGGTACTAGCCATAGAGGGAAAAAATTGAATTTCTTAAAATAAAGAACTGTTGTTTATCAAAAGACACTGTTAACAGAGTGAAAAGGCAAGACAAAAACAGGAAGAAGATATTTGAAATATATATATCCACAAAGGATTCATGTTAATAATACATAACAGGGACTTCCCTGGTAGCCCAGCGGCTAAGACTCTGCACTCCCAACGCAGGGGGCCCGGGTTTGATCCCTGGTCAGGGAACTAGATCCCATATGCCGCAGCTAAGAGTTCTCATGCTGCAACTAAAGATCCTTCATGTTTCAACTAAAAGGTCCCGCATGCCCGCCCCAACTATTGGGTTGGCCAAAAAGTGCCTTCGGTTTTTTGTTTTTTTTGTTTTTTTTTTTTTGTGGTATGCGGGCCTTCCTCTGTTGTGGCCTCTCCCGTTGCGGAGCACAGGCTCCGGACGCGCAGGCTCAGCGGCCATGGCTCACGGGCCCAGCCGCTCCGCACATTTTTCATTCTCACCAAGAACTTTATTGAACTACGTATTCACCCTTTTGTTCCACTACCTTCTGCCATTTTTCAGGCAACTTCATAATTCCATCTTCCCAAAACTTTTTATCTTTTTGAGCAAAGAACTCTTCCAGGTGCCTTTTACAGTCTTCCAGGGAATGGAAATTTTTTTCCATTAAGAGAATTTTCTAAAGACCGAAATAAACGGAAATCCGAAGGTGCAATGTCTGGTGAATATGGCGGATGATTCAGAACTTCCCAGCCAAGCTGTAACAGTTTTTGCCTGGTCATCAAAGAAACATGTGGTCTTGTGTTATCCTGATGGAAGATTATGCGTTTTCTGTTGACTAATTCCAGACGCTTTTCGTCTAGTGCTGCTTTCAGTTGGTCTAATTGGGAGCAGTACTTGTTGGAATTAATTGTTTGGTTTAACAGGAGGAGCTCATAATAGAGGACTCCCTTCCAATCCTACCATATACACAACATCACCTTCTTTGGATGAAGACTAGCCTTAGGTGTGGTTGGTGGTGGTTCATTTCGCTTGCCCCACGATCTCTTCCACTCCACATTATTGTACAGTATCCACTTTTCATCGCCCATCACACTTTGTTTTAAAAACGGAATGCTTTCATTACGTTTCAGTAGAGAATCTAATGCGGAAATACGGTCAAGAAGGTTTTTTTTCACTTAACTTATGTAGAACCCAAACATCAAAGTGATGAACATAACCAAGCTGGTGCAAATGATTGATTTGGATATTTTGAGTATGTCGGCTATCTCCCGCGTGGTATAACGTTGATTGTTCTCAATGAATGTCTCGATTTGATCACTATCAACTTCAACTGGTTTACCCAACTGTGGAGCATCGTCCAGAGAGAAATTTCCAGCACGAAACTTCGCAAACCACTTTTGACATGTTCCATCAGTCACAGCACCTTCTCCATACACTGCACAAATCTTTTTTTGTGTTTCAGTTGCGTTTTTACCTGTTTTGAAATAATAAAGCATAATATGCCAAAAATGTTGCTTTTTTTTCTTCCATCTTCAATATTAAAATGGCTACACAAAAATTCGCCAATTTTGGTAAGTCTCTTTTTAATGCATGCTGATATAACGGCTGTCACATACAATCTAACAAAATTGTTTCAAATGACGTTAAAGACAACTAAGGGCTACCAGAGCCATCTTACTGAGAAAACCAAATGAACCTTTTTGGCCAACCCAATAAAAAAAAAAAAAAGATTCCGCATTCCACAACGAAGATCCCGCATGCAACAACTATGACCCAGTGCAGCCTAATTAATTAATTAATTTGAATATATATATATAAACGTTCTACAAATCTACAATAAGAAAAATGCAGACAATCCAATTGAAAACTGACTTAAAACCACACTTCACAAAAGAGGACATCCAAATGGCCAATAAACATATGAACAGATGTTCAACTTCATAAGTCATCATGAAAATGCAAATTAAAATCATAATGTAACACGACTACACACCTACTAGTATGGTTAAAATGGAAAAGACTAACAATACCACATGTTGGCAAAGATGCGGAACATCTTGATGGGAAACATAAAATGGTACAACCACATTGGAAAACTGGCAATAACTGCTAAAGCTAAACATACACATACCCAATGGCCTGGCAATTCTACTTCTAGATATATACCCAGGAGAAATACATACATATGTTCACCAATAGACATATATAAGAATATTTGTGGCAACACTACTTATTTTTTTAAACATCTTTATTGGAGTATAATTGCTTTACAATGGTGTGTTAGTTTCTGCTTTATAACGAAGTGAATGTTATACATATACATATGTTCCCATATCTCTTCCCTCTTGCGTCTCCCTCCCTTCCACCCTCCCTATCCCACTCCTCTAGGTGGTCACAGAGCACCGAGCTGATCTCCCTGTGCTACGCAGCTGCTTCCCCCTAGCTATCTATTTTACGTTTGGTAGTGTATATATATTATAGTTTTGATTTGCATTTCTCTAATAAGTATTGATGATGAACATCTATTCATGTTCCTTTTGGAACTTTTTTTTTTAGATTCCATATATGTGTGTTAGCATACGGTATTTGTTTTTCTCTTTCTGACTTACTTCACTCTGTATGACAGACTCTAGGTCCATCCACCTCACTACAGATAACTCAATTTCGTTTCTTTTTATGGCTGAGTAATATTCCATTGTATATATGTGTGGTAGCACTACTTATAATAGGCCCAAATGGAAACGACCCAAATTCTCATCAACAGTAAAATGGATAAACTATAGTGTATTAATACAGTGGAATAACATACAGAAATGAGAATGAATAAGCTATTCCTACATGAAACATGGAAGACTCTCAACCATACAACATTAAGTGAAATAAGCCAGACATTAGAGTACATACTGTATGATTCAATTTATATAAAGTTCTAAAAGAGGCAAAATTAATCTTTGATCTTAGAAATCAGAAAAGTGGTTATCTTTGAGATGAGTAGTGACTGGGAAGGCATATAAGGAGGGTTTCTGGGGGACTGGTCATATTTTGGGAACTGGATGGTGGCTACACAGCTGTGTTCTCTTTATGAAAATTCACTAAACTCTACACTTAAGATCTGAGTACTTTTCTATATGTATGTAATACTTCAATAAAACGTCTACCTAAAACACTTTTACCTAAAATACATCCAGCTACATTGAACCTGTAAGTCTGAGGGCAAGACTCTGAAATTTGATTCACCAAGGTAACCAATGCCACCCTGAAGCTTCTTTAAATACTGCCCTTCCACTTTTCCTGGTGATATCCTTATACAGCTTTTCTTGGAAAAGAGAAGACTCAGCAAAATTTCTTCTATAGGTCCTCTTACTGGAATTTTGAATAAAGTAATCTGAGCACATATGTAGGCTTTCATTAAATATGGTGGGCAGTCACCCATTGGGAAACTTACTCCACACTTACCTCAGCTGGAAGTGAGGGACATCAATTCATTTGACATTACTTGCCTAACTTCACTTGATGTCAAGCCTCACCCCCCAAGCAAATTACAAATATCTTTCTTCTTTTTCTTCTTTTTCCTTCTCCAGATTCTCGTCTCACACCTTCAACTAAACAGGAGATGCAAAATTTATTGCTTTTATAAATATCACATATGCTTTTTATGTTAAGCAATAGAGAAAAGAACAAAGAAGGCAACAAGTACCCCCCAACTCCCACCACCCAGGAATAACTAGAGTTAACAATTGGCGAGGTCTCTCTGTAGAATGTATTCAAACAGGAAGAAGGATATATAGATGAGTAGAGGGATGGTGGATGTATAGAGACATAATTTTATGAAAATTTAAGCCACAAATTGGGAGAAAATAAATTGCCATAAATATTGCAGCAAAGGATTAATATCCAGTATATATAAAGAACTCCTATAAATAAAAAAAGATTAAAAAATCAGTTAAAAAGTGAGAAAATCATATGAAGACAATTCACAGAAAATGAACTACAAAACAACCAATAAACATATGAAAAGATGGTAAATCTTACTAGTAGTCAGGAAAATTTAAAGTAGAATGACATAGAGTGAAAGAGATGGGACTTATTTCCACATCTATGCAATCTGATTGGTAATATTTCACATCCATCTGATTGGCAACATTTAATTAAATTTAAAAAATTAATTAGGTCTGGTAATATCAAGTATTGGTAAGAATGTGAAGAAAAAGGATTTCAGACATTAATGGTTGGAATATAAATCAGTACAGATACTTTGGAGATTAATTCAGAAATACCTAGTAAAATTAAATATTGACGTCCAAGAGAAATGAAAACACATGTTTGCAAAAAGACTTTTGCAAGAATGTTCACAGCCACCGTATTAGTTATCTATTGCCACATAAAAAATTAACTCAAAATTTAGTGTCTTAAAACAACAAATATTTATTTTCTCAGTTTCTGTGGATCCAGGCATGGCTTAGTTGAATGCTTCTGCCTCAAGGTCTCTCAGAGGGCTGCAATCGAGGCAAATTTGGGGCTGTGGTCTTATCTGAAGTCTGAACTGAAGGAGGCAGATTACACAAGGTCATGCATACCAGGAGGCAGGGATCATTTGGGGGCCATTTTAGAGGTTGCCTACCACAGCAGCTTTATTCATAACAGCCCCAAACTGGAAACAGCTTGGATGTTCATTGATAGGAAAATGGATAAACAAAGTATGGTGCATTCTATTGTATGAATGGTGCATTCATACAATAGAATACTATTCAGTAATAAAAAGGCTGAGTGAAAGAAGACTTACACAGAAAAATACATAGTGCATGATTCAATTTATATGAATTTCTATAACAGACAGAACTGCTAATCTATGGCAGAAAAACAATGATTGCCTGGGGTGGAGGTAATTGATTGGGAAGAGGTGTGAAGGAACGTTCTGGGTTGATGCTAATTTTCTGTGTCTTGAAAGGCATTTCAACAATACAAGTACATGCATTCGTCAAAACTCATTGAATCACCACTTAAGATTTGTGTACTTTATTACATACAAATTTTACCTCAAAAGAAAAAAGAACCATAAACAAATATTGACTTCTATTTATTGATGTGTGTGCTGAAGTATTTAGGAGTGAAGTTACTGATGTTTGAAATTTTGAAAAGCATCTAAAAAATAAGATTGATGGATTAATAGAGGAATGGGTAGATGGATAATTATGTATCATAAAACAAGTATAGCAAAATGTTAATTGTAGGGACTTCCCTGGCGTGCAGTGGTTAAGACTCCACGCTCCCAATGCAGGGGGCCCAGGTTTGATTCCCTGCTCAGGGAACTAAATCTCACATGCATGCTGCAACAAAGAGTTCGCACGCCACAACTAAGGAGCCGGCGAGCCACAACAAAGAGCTGGCACAACCAAATAAATAAATAAAATATTTTTAAAATGTTAATTGTAGAATCTAGGTGATGGGTACATGTGAACTCTGTATAATTCTTTCAATTTTATGTATGTTTGAAAATTTTCATAATAAAATGTTGGAGAAAAATTAAAGATGCATATTCCCTATTACCCAGTAATCCAAGTCTAGGCATTTATCCTAGAAAAAAATCTCAAACATGAATATAGGTAGACATGTACAGGATGTTTACTGCAGCACTGTACGTAATAGCAAAAAAGTGGAACAAACTCAACCGTCCTTCAGTAAAGGAATGGATAAATCAACTGTGATTTAGTCATATAATGGAATATAATATATAATGAATCAACTTGGAAAAACCTGGAAAACAATGTTAAGTTTAAAAGGCAAGCTGCAAAATCATACATACACTATGAGCCCATTTGTGCAAAAGCAATGGTAAATATTGTTTATGGCTACTGACATATGAAGTAAAAGTGTAAGAACATTTATTGAAATAATATATATCCTCTTCAGGATGATGGCTACCTCTGAGGAGGACAAAGGGGAAAGGGATGTGGGGTGGGGCTCGAGAAGTATCTATAATGTTTTATTTCTTTCAAAAGTAAAAATATCTGGGGACTTCCTTGGTGATCCAGTGGTTGAGACTCCACGCTTCCACTCCAGGGGGCACGGGTTTGATCACTGGTTGGGGAACTAAGATCCTGCATGCTGCATGGCATGGCCAGTAAATAAATAAATTAAGAAAATAAAATAAAATCAGCCATGGAAAGAATTGTCATTAAAAAATCTGTAGCAATTGTGAAATATATTAATATTTTTTATCTTAGTGGTAGGTTCATTCTCATTTAAACAATTACCATGTGCCAGGAACTTTGCTAAATGTTTTATATATATGTCTGATATCTCATTTAATCCTCAAATGAGGTAGATTATCATTCATACCCACTCTCCAAATTAGGAGCCTAAGGCTTAAGGAGATTAAATAATTTAACCAATATCACACATACTAGTAGATCCAGAAAGTCTAACTGCAGAGCCCACATGCTTGATCACTCCACTACATATATTGTCTGTCTCCTGACTAACACTGTGGGCTGGTTTCTGAACCCTGTGTAGAAAGAGAGTTTGGGCAGAATACAAGGAGTTGATTTTACAGGGGACCCCATGAGACACAGGGGGATAAAAGGTGACACAGAGTGGAGAAGATGGAACTTATCCCTACTGTTATGCAGAACACAGCATATCTCTAGCACCTCAAAGATTGGAAGCAGCAATGGACTTCCCTGGTGGCACAGTGGTTAAGAATCTGCCTGCCAATGCAGGGGACACGGGTTCGAGCGCTGGTCCGGGAAGATCCCACATGCCGCAGAGCAACTAAGCCCGTGAGCCACAACTACTGAGCCTGTGCTCTAGAGCCCAGGAGCCAAAACTACTGAAGCCCACGTGCCTAGACCCCATGCTCCGCAACAAAAGAAGCCACCACAATGAGAAGCCTGCGCATTGCAAGGAAGAGTAGCCCCCGCTCACCACAACTAGAGAAAGCCCACACACAGCAACGAAGACCCAACGCAGCCATAAATAAATAAATAAATATATATATATATAAAGATTGGAAGCAGTAAGAGACACAACGCTTAACAAAGCTGTTGGTGTCCTCATGGGGGGCATTAGCCTCTCTTGTGAGCTGAATTCTGCTCTCCGTAAAGATGTTTAAGTCCCAATTCCCAGTACCTGTAAATGTGACCTTATTTGGAAATAGGGTCTTTGCAGATGTAAACAAGTTGAGATGAGGTAATACTGGATACTCCACTCTCTTGCCCTTGCATGTTGTTAGGTACTTCAGAGGACAGTCAAAACTGTAATGACCCAATCCTTGGTCTACTACCTCTACAGATTCCTGAAAGTTATGCTGAAAGCACATTCCAAGTAACCGCATCTTTGTTTGTTATTTTATAGCTAGGTACCTAGTAAAGTGGAATTTTAAAAAATTATCCCACTCTCTTTGATGTCATGAAGACTGTGACTCACTCTGGGCAGATATTTTATTATATAAAAAAAAAAGATTTGCCTAGTACCCTAAGTCATGTAAATGGAAGGCAGAAAGGCACTCTTAACAAAGAAATAACAAGACCTTTTTTCGTGTGTTTTAGCAATGTTATTCAGAGTTCTGGAGAGTCTTGGGGGAAGGAGTAGACCAATTTGCATAAGAAGGCAAGGGGCTTTCTGAGAGGGAAAGGGCCAAGAATCCAAACCCTTCTTCCCTAGATTTAAAGTTTTAGAGATCTGTTGGATTGGCAGGAAAGGATGCCAGTGTTCCCAAAGGAGAAATTACCTTGAAGGCAGCAAGAATCTGGGCTGCATATCTGGTATCAACACCAGAGCCTAAGGGTTCTTGGGGGTTGGGCTGGTTCTAAGATTTAAAGCCCCAGGACTGAATCTAGAAAACGCAGTGATATGTTTTGAGGGTCAACAGGTGAACATGAAGAATTAACTCAAAGACCTGTGACCTTGGCACTCTAAACTCTTACACTGTGCAGGACCAGGGCAGATGGCAAGAGAAATAATGGTGCTAGTGCACTGACTAGGCTTTTTAGTTCTTTCTCCCTCTGCCTAGAATTTAGAAACAGGACTCATCATCTTGGAATGAATAGGTACTTAGCTTCTTTACCAAGTTAGGGGGGACAGAGGTCTCAAAAGGGAGATGGTGACTTCCTATTAATAAAGGCAGATGAATGCTTAAACAGTTAATCAGAGAAAGAAGACAAATAGCCATTATTTATACTCTTAAGTGGTAAAGCTGGTCATAACTTCATTCAATGAACATTTATTGTGTCTATTATGCATCAGGCACTGTACCAGACTTTGGGAATACTATGGTGTGCAAAAGAGACATGGTTCCAGTGCTCTTTGACCTTATAACCTTCCAGGGGAGACAGAAAATAAACATACTGAATGAAGACTCAATTCTCTGCCAGCTCATCAGTTCTTGTAGCCCAGACGTGGCCTCCAGAACTCCAAATTTATTTCTGTGTCATTCCAGCACCTGCAGCTAGCTAACTGGAGTGACTGAGTCCCCTTCCAAATTCTTAGGGAAGAGAAGCTGATTAGATCAGCTTAGGTTAAGTGTCTACCCTGTTCCAATCAGCTGCAGCCCAGGAATGAGGTGACAGTGGCCCATTGCCCGCTCAGTGAGGCTGTGGGAAGGATCTGTGAGAAGTGAGTTTGTGCGGGGGTGGGGGGGAATTTAGAACAATGTACCTGCTATGCAACCCAGCTCTACATATTGAATTTCACAGTGTGTATCGGGTAACTATAATGACTTATATAATGCCAATAAAATTTAATAATATCAAGTCCTTTCTATGAGCAAATGGATCTTTTCTTCCTAAGGAAAAATTAAAGCCCCCAATATATCCAAAGCACCTTACCTGTCATTTTTTTCAGTCAGAGGGATCTCACATAGGTGCTTGGTGGAGGCCTGAATTACTAATTTATAAGGCTTAGAGTAGTGGTTCTCAACCATGGGTGACTTTGTCCCCTGCTCCCCATGCCCAGAAGACATTTGGCAATGCCTGGAGACATTTTTTGGTCGTCACAACTGTGTGTGGAGGAGGTGCTACAGGCATCTACTTGGGACTCTGCTATACATCCTACAATGCACAGAACAGCCCCCACAACAAAGAATATCAACAGTACTAAAGCTGAGAAACCCTGGCTTAGAGGGCTTAGAGCAGAACATGCCTCACTCCCACCCCCCATTTCCAGACTCCATCCGAGTTCCCATTTAGCCTGCTCAGTAAAGGATGGTGGTCTAGGAATGGACATTTCTATTCTGCCACCTGCACTGGAGAAAAGGCACAATCCAACAGGTTAACTAGAGAGAGAAAGATATCCAAGCAAGGGGAAGGTCAAGATAGAGATATGCCAAAGTAGAGATCCCATAGCAATAGCTTTTTAAAATTAATTAATTAATTAATTTTAGCTGTGCCCCGTCTTAGTTGAGGCACACGGGATCTTCGTTGCGGCATGTTTAGTTGCGCAATGCGGGCTTCTTAGTTGCGGCATGCAAACCCTTAGTTGCAGCATGCATGTGGGATCTAGTTCCCTGACCAGGGATCGAACCCAGGCCCCCTGCATTGGGAGTGCGAAGTGTTACCCACTGGACCACCAGAGAAGTCCCAGCAATAGCTTTTAACCTCTCAGTTCTTACCTCATAAAGTTCCACTCCTGAGAGAGTGATTCAATTATGTGTTCCTAAACATTATCACAAGACCTCCATTTTGGGAGTAGGTAGGAATAAGGGAAGCTTGAACTCTTCCCACCAACACAAGGAAGTTGCAAACTTCAAATATGCAAGCGAGCCTTTGCCTCCACCTAGAATGTCCTTTCCCATCATCTTGTCCTATCTAGATCTTACCAGTCTTTCAAGGCCCACATCAATGTTGCTTCTACCTGATCTCCCATAACTCCTCATAGCTCTTTCTAAGTTGGATATCTGTTTATAGCACACATAACTTTCTACTTTGTATTAGGGTTATTTGGTTTCACAGGAGGTTTTCAGCTTTTACACATTTGACTTTCATAAAATCTGCAGTCATATATAACATACCTAAACCATCTTCTTTGGGCTGAATTTGGACTTTAATACATCAGACAAACATTTCAAGCTATTGCCTGCCAGCCAACCCTCCAGTTCTGACAATGAAGCCATCGTGGTAGAGCAGATTTTGCACAGTGATTAAAATATTTTATTACATTTTCTCTTATTATTTTATATAAAATACAAATGGAAAGCCAAAAAAGTAAAAGAGCTAATACCACAAATTTTACAAAGACTAATAACACTAAACACATCAAAAGCAATGACTCCTGAGATAAGTATATTAGAGCAGTTGGTCAGCAGGGGATTCAATTGTGAAGGAAAAGAACAAGGTAAAAGATACATGTACAGATGACTGAAAATGCATCATTGAAAATTGAGTCCAAAAGGTACAATGTAATGAAGAAGGAAAAGGAGAAAAATTTTAGGTTTTGGACTGAGAATCAGTATAGATTACTACTGATGTATACGGGCTTCTAGAATAAGAGAAGTTCACAGCTCCACAGAGCTATTGATCAGGATACAACTTATCAATACTATATACAGTGCTATCAGATGAAAAAAGAAGGCTGGTTTTCCAATTCCATTGGATTTTTCAAGAGGGTTGAAAAGACACCTCAAAATCCACATGAAAATTCCCTGCTCAATCCTTTGAAAGCCGTTATCAACAAGTCATTCTTCCCAACATTAAAACCAAAAATGTTTAAAGAACTAATGGCCAAACATTTAAAAAAAGAATGGATAAAAAAGATGTGGTACATATATACAGTGGAGTATTACTCAGCCATAAAAAGGAACGAAATTGGGTCATTTGTAGAGACGTGGATGGATCTAGAGACTGTCATACACAGTGAAGTAAGTCAGAAAGAGAAAAACAAATATCGTATATTAACGCATATATGTGGAACCTAGAAAAATGGTACAGATGAACCAGTTTGCAGGGCAGAAATAGAGACACAGATACCACAGATCTTTCTTGGGGCCTCTGACTAAACTGAAAGCTCAAATGCTGGGACTTGGCCTTCTGTCCTGGGTTCTTACCTTAAGATGAGCACAGAGTGTATTAAATTAATGTATGTAATAAATAAATGAGCCTCATTATTTTCCAACAAATATTTGCTGAGGTCCATAGAAGAGATAACACAGTTCTTGAAAGCAGAATGCTTTCAAATGTAAGGCTTACTTGTGAAGGGAGCTTCTGTTCCCAATAGGTTATATTGTTTCCAACAGGAAGTCTGCTATCATTCTTACCATTGTTCTGTACATAAAGCATCTTTTTTTTTAACGAGCTGCTTTAAGATTTTTCTCTTTATCGTTGGTTTTAAGCAATTTGGTTATGACATACCTTAGTGTAGTTTTCTGCATGTTTCTTCTGCCTGGGTTTTTTTAAGCTTCTTGGATCTATGGTTTTCTAATTTTCAACAAAATGGGAAACATTTCAGCCAATAGTTCTTCAAATATTTTTTCTCACCCTTCCTCTCTTTTTGGAACTTCAATTACATGTATATTAAGGCACTTGAAGTTGTCTCACAGCTCACTAAAGCTCTGTTCATTTTTTTTTCAATCTTTTTTCCCCTCTGTG
The DNA here is from genome assembly GCF_002837175.3 of Physeter macrocephalus. NCBI lineage: Eukaryota > Metazoa > Chordata > Mammalia > Artiodactyla > Physeteridae > Physeter > Physeter macrocephalus. Next base: position 34,668,464 of record NC_041234.1, on the reverse strand, counting down.
TCTTTAATTTTGGATAGTTTCTATAGCTATGTTTTCAAGTTCATTAATATTTTCTTCTTCAATGTCCAATGTCCAATATCCAAGAAAATCTTAAAACCACTTGTTATGGGACTTCCCTGGTGGCCCAGTGGTTAAGACTCCAGGCTCCCAATGCAGAGGGCCCAGGTTTGATCCCTGGTCAGGGAACTAGATCCTGAATGCCGCAACTAAAGATCCCGCACGTGGCAACGAAGATCCCACACATGGCAATGAAGATCCTGCATGCTGCAACTGAGACCCTGCGCAGCCAAATAAGTAAATAAATAAATATTTTTTAAAAAACTTGTTTTAAAAAAGATACTTTATGTGCAGAACAATGATAAAAATGATAGCAGACTTCTTGTTGGAAACAATATAACCTATTGGGAACAGACGCTGCCTTCACAAGTAAGCCTTATGCTTATAAGCATTTTGCTTTCAAGAACTGTGTTATCTCTTTTGTGGACCTCAGAAAATATTTGTTGGAAAATAATGAGGCTATTTATCCCTTCGTTGTATTTTTCATCTCTAGAAGTTCAATTTGGGTCCTTTAAAAAAAATCTTCCATCTTTCCCCTTAACATGCTCACTCTTCCCTCTACCTTCTTCAACATATAGAGTATATTTATAATAGCTGTTTTAATGTCCTTTTAAATTAATTTTATCATTGTATCATTTCTGGGTTTCTTTCTGTTAATTGATTTCTCCTTATTGGTTGCATTTTTCTGCTATGGTGCATGTCTGATCATTTTTTTTATTGGACCCCAGACATTGTGAATTTTACGATGTTGGGTTCTGGATTTTATTTTTATTCCTTTAAAAGATTTTGAGCTTGGGCTTCCCTGGTGGCGCAGTGGTTGAGAGTCCGCCTGCCGATGCAGGGAACACGGGTTCGTGCCCCGGTCTGGGGAGATCCCACATGCCGCGGAGCGCCTCGGCCTGTGAGCCATGGCCGCTGAGCCTGCGCGTCCGGAGCCTGTGCTCCGCAATGGGAGAGTCCCGCGTACCGAAAAAAAAAAAAAAAAAAAAAAAAAAAGATTTTGAGCTTTGTTTTAGGACACAGATACATTACTTGGAAACAATTTTATCCCTTTGAGGCTTGCTTTCAAGCATTGTAGATGGGAGCAGAGTAGTCTTTAGTGCTAATTTTGCCTTACTAATGAGGCAATATGCCTCTGAGTACTTTTCCTGATGTCCCATGTGTTTTAAGTTTTCTCCACTCTGACTGTTGGAAATGTAAATGATTCCAGCTCTACATGAGCCCCAAGAATTTCCGCCCCCTGCTCCTTTCAGGTGATTCTTTTCTCAGCCTGGATAATTTCTTCACATGCATTTGCTGACCAGTATTCAGCTGAAGATTCAAGAGGAATGCTCTGCAGGTCTCTGGAGTTCTTCCTCTGTGCAGTTCTATACTCTCCATGCACCTCTTCTCTCTCTGGTATTTTGCTCTATGAATTCTAGCTATCCTGGCTTCCCTGAATCCTCAGCTCCACCTCTTCAACTTAGGGAGAACATCAAGCTCTATTTGAATCCCCTATCCCTGTCTCTCTTCAGGAGTCAGCTGGGGCAATTGCAGAAGTCATCTCATTTGTTTTCCATCTCTCAGGGTTTACTTTTCTGTACTGCTTGATGTCCAATGTCTGAAAGTCATTTTTTCCATATATTTTGTCTACCTTTAAGTTGTTTTAGGCAGAGGGTAAATCTGGTCCCTGTTATTCCATCATGGCTGGAAGCCCATTGAAGGTTTTTAAGCAGATAAATGATACGATGGATCTGTGGGTTAGAAAGATCATTGATGGCTAATGTGAGAGGTGGACTGGTGGTACTGAAACATAGGCAGAGAGATTGGCAAGGAGGCTGGTGCAGTTTAGATCCATGTACGCAGCATCATGGAAATATGGCAGTAAGAAGCACAAACTCAGCCATTCCCAGGACAGATTTCAGGACTGGTCTCTGGGAAGGAGGTGGACAAGGGAGAGCAAAGCTGGGCCCCAGATCCAACACACAGGGCAGATTGTTAGATGATAACAAGCGGGAGATCAGTCACCAAAACTGGGAAACCAGATGAGAAATGAATCTTCGACACCAATTTTGAGAAAGGGGAGAATGCAGAGGCAGCTACCCAGGCAAGATCTGATATATTAGCTTATGTATTGTACTAAAACCCTACGAATGAATGCCTGACTGCTTGTAGCACTTATAATAAGGAACATGCACATGCCAATTAGTTGTTCAGTACCCTGCAACAATTCTTGAATTATTATTTTCCTTTTCACTTGTTTATGCCTTATCTCTTCATCTGCATTCTACGTCCACCAGAAGCAGGGACTATAATTGCATGCTTCTCTTTTCTCCAAGTAGCAGCATTAGTATAAGTATTTTGCCCAGGTTTCTTGATTCTCAGTCCAATACTCTTTTAAAACTATACCACTAACAAGCATTCTTAACAGAAATTATTCAACCATTCCTCTATGATGGGCATGCAGGTTTCTTGGTGCTTTTATTTCTGTAGGAGAGACTCCGAACAGCTCAGTCAGAAGGTAAATGTATGTAGCAGACACTGGTTGCCTAATTACCTGGCATTCTCTCCCTTCTTTCCTGCTAACAGAATACTAATTTTGTTCAGGTATTAGGCAGAGAACCCTGATTTCAAAGAATTTGGTTCCACTCCCTGGACTATATGATCCAGTTTTGACAAAGGAGATGTATGGGTAATTTCTTGGGGGATGTCTGGAAAAAAATGTCTTCCCTGATAAAAGGAGAGTGGTACCTCTCTTACTTTCCTGGCCATTGCATTCCCTTACTCCTTTTTCTGCCTTTGAATGCAGTTGTGATATCTAGATTCAGCAGCCATCTTGTAAGCATGAAGTAAAAAGCCTAGGGACAAAAGCCAACATGTCAAGGATGGTGGAGTAGAAGGACAGAAAAAGCTTAGGTTCTTGATTACCTTGTTGAGCAGCCTAGAATCTGTGTCCCTTCAGATTTCTTGTTATGTGACAAAGAAAAACAAACCTCTATTTGTTTAAGCCACTATTAGTCATATTTTCTATCACTTGCAGCCCAAACCATTCTGAACTGATACTGTAGATTTTTAATTTATTAGATTCGTGCAGATTACTTTGCAAAAAAAGGTAGTAGTGAGTCATGCTTCCATCAGGAATGGATGGAAGCAGAGAAATGAACATTCATCTGGATTTTTTTTTTTTTAGTATATGGCATAAGGTAGGGATCTTTGCTTTCTTCTAGTTGGATGACCAAATTTGAAAGCACCATTTATTAAATAAACTATTCTTTTTGCACAGACTTGAAACAGATATCGGTTTTTTGTTGTTGTTGTTGTTTTGGCTATGCTGTACAGCATGTGGGACCTTACTTAGTTCCCCAACCAGGGGACGAACCCATGCCCCCTGCACTGGAAGCATGGAGTCTTAACCACTGGACTGCCAGGGAAGTCCCGAAACAGATATTTGTATGTTTTCTGTAGTTACTGCTTTTCCTTCTTATTTCTCCCTCTCCCCGACCCTGCCTCCCACCCAAGTTTTATTGTCTCAGGGGAAGGGATGCACAAGACTAAAAGCAGATTTCACTTCCCAATCTCTTTGGTTTTGTGTTTCAAAAGCCCACATCCTTAGGGGAAGAGGATTAGGGATGTAGACAAAGTGTCTTGGCCAGAAAATATGAAGGGAGAAGGATTTTATCCAGCCTAGCAGCCTTTTTTCCTGCCTACTAGGGCTGACGATAATGTAGTGCTATGAGAGAGACCCATGGGTCCCAGATAGAGGGGACCTAGCGCCTCGGCCTGTGAGCCATGGCCGCTGAGCCTGCGCGTCCGGAGCCTGTGCTCCGCAATGGGAGAGTCCCGCGTACCGAAAAAAAAAAAAAAAAAAAAAAAAAAAGATTTTGAGCTTTGTTTTAGGACACAGATACATTACTTGGAAACAATTTTATCCCTTTGAGGCTTGCTTTCAAGCATTGTAGATGGGAGCAGAGTAGTCTTTAGTGCTAATTTTGCCTTACTAATGAGGCAATATGCCTCTGAGTACTTTTCCTGATGTCCCATGTGTTTTAAGTTTTCTCCACTCTGACTGTTGGAAATGTAAATGATTCCAGCTCTACATGAGCCCCAAGAATTTCCGCCCCCTGCTCCTTTCAGGTGATTCTTTTCTCAGCCTGGATAATTTCTTCACATGCATTTGCTGACCAGTATTCAGCTGAAGATTCAAGAGGAATGCTCTGCAGGTCTCTGGAGTTCTTCCTCTGTGCAGTTCTATACTCTCCATGCACCTCTTCTCTCTCTGGTATTTTGCTCTATGAATTCTAGCTATCCTGGCTTCCCTGAATCCTCAGCTCCACCTCTTCAACTTAGGGAGAACATCAAGCTCTATTTGAATCCCCTATCCCTGTCTCTCTTCAGGAGTCAGCTGGGGCAATTGCAGAAGTCATCTCATTTGTTTTCCATCTCTCAGGGTTTACTTTTCTGTACTGCTTGATGTCCAATGTCTGAAAGTCATTTTTTCCATATATTTTGTCTACCTTTAAGTTGTTTTAGGCAGAGGGTAAATCTGGTCCCTGTTATTCCATCATGGCTGGAAGCCCATTGAAGGTTTTTAAGCAGATAAATGATACGATGGATCTGTGGGTTAGAAAGATCATTGATGGCTAATGTGAGAGGTGGACTGGTGGTACTGAAACATAGGCAGAGAGATTGGCAAGGAGGCTGGTGCAGTTTAGATCCATGTACGCAGCATCATGGAAATATGGCAGTAAGAAGCACAAACTCAGCCATTCCCAGGACAGATTTCAGGACTGGTCTCTGGGAAGGAGGTGGACAAGGGAGAGCAAAGCTGGGCCCCAGATCCAACACACAGGGCAGATTGTTAGATGATAACAAGCGGGAGATCAGTCACCAAAACTGGGAAACCAGATGAGAAATGAATCTTCGACACCAATTTTGAGAAAGGGGAGAATGCAGAGGCAGCTACCCAGGCAAGATCTGATATATTAGCTTATGTATTGTACTAAAACCCTACGAATGAATGCCTGACTGCTTGTAGCACTTATTATAAGGAACATGCACATGCCAATTAGTTGTTCAGTACCCTGCAACAATTCTTGAATTATTATTTTCCTTTTCACTTGTTTATGCCTTATCTCTTCATCTGCATTCTACGTCCACCAGAAGCAGGGACTATAATTGCATGCTTCTCTTTTCTCCAAGTAGCAGCATTAGTATAAGTATTTTGCCCAGGTTTCTTGATTCTCAGTCCAATACTCTTTTAAAACTATACCACTAACAAGCATTCTTAACAGAAATTATTCAACCATTCCTCTATGATGGGCATGCAGGTTTCTTGGTGCTTTTATTTCTGTAGGAGAGACTCCGAACAGCTCAGTCAGAAGGTAAATGTATGTAGCAGACACTGGTTGCCTAATTACCTGGCATTCTCTCCCTTCTTTCCTGCTAACAGAATACTAATTTTGTTCAGGTATTAGGCAGAGAACCCTGATTTCAAAGAATTTGGTTCCACTCCCTGGACTATATGATCCAGTTTTGACAAAGGAGATGTATGGGTAATTTCTTGGGGGATGTCTGGAAAAAAATGTCTTCCCTGATAAAAGGAGAGTGGTACCTCTCTTACTTTCCTGGCCATTGCATTCCCTTACTCCTTTTTCTGCCTTTGAATGCAGTTGTGATATCTAGATTCAGCAGCCATCTTGTAAGCATGAAGTAAAAAGCCTAGGGACAAAAGCCAACATGTCAAGGATGGTGGAGTAGAAGGACAGAAAAAGCTTAGGTTCTTGATTACCTTGTTGAGCAGCCTAGAATCTGTGTCCCTTCAGATTTCTTGTTATGTGACAAAGAAAAACAAACCTCTATTTGTTTAAGCCACTATTAGTCATATTTTCTATCACTTGCAGCCCAAACCATTCTGAACTGATACTGTAGATTTTTAATTTATTAGATTCGTGCAGATTACTTTGCAAAAAAAGGTAGTAGTGAGTCATGCTTCCATCAGGAATGGATGGAAGCAGAGAAATGAACATTCATCTGGATTTTTTTTTTTTTAGTATATGGCATAAGGTAGGGATCTTTGCTTTCTTCTAGTTGGATGACCAAATTTGAAAGCACCATTTATTAAATAAACTATTCTTTTTGCACAGACTTGAAACAGATATCGGTTTTTTGTTGTTGTTGTTGTTTTGGCTATGCTGTACAGCATGTGGGACCTTACTTAGTTCCCCAACCAGGGGACGAACCCATGCCCCCTGCACTGGAAGCATGGAGTCTTAACCACTGGACTGCCAGGGAAGTCCCGAAACAGATATTTGTATGTTTTCTGTAGTTACTGCTTTTCCTTCTTATTTCTCCCTCTCCCCGACCCTGCCTCCCACCCAAGTTTTATTGTCTCAGGGGAAGGGATGCACAAGACTAAAAGCAGATTTCACTTCCCAATCTCTTTGGTTTTGTGTTTCAAAAGCCCACATCCTTAGGGGAAGAGGATTAGGGATGTAGACAAAGTGTCTTGGCCAGAAAATATGAAGGGAGAAGGATTTTATCCAGCCTAGCAGCCTTTTTTCCTGCCTACTAGGGCTGACGATAATGTAGTGCTATGAGAGAGACCCATGGGTCCCAGATAGAGGGGACCTGTGTCCTGCTTATTGGCACAACCCCTAGTAGACAGGAAAACCTGAGAGAAGAGAGACTGTCCTAGGCAGCCTTAACAAAATTTCCCAAGTCACTGGCAGGGTCCCAGCACAACTAAGGCCTGCCAGACCATAAAGGAACACTGTCGGCAGAGGCAGTGGACTGCTAAGTTATGTTGCCTGATGACCAGGGACTTAACGGACCTCTGCTCGGAGGCCTCAGCACTGTGTAATAGCCCAGGATTGTGGCATGAGCTTGGGGTGGAGGAATATCAAGATGAATTGAGGTTATTTTACCAGCCCCATGGAATAGGGAGCTTGGAGTCTAAAGTTAAATCATAGACAATAAAGAAAGATACAACAACATGATTAAAGGGCATGGACTCTGAACTAAACTAACTGGGGTTAAACCTCACTCTGCCATTTACTCGCTGTGCTACCATGGGCGAGTTCTTTAACCTCTTTGTGCCCTGGTTTACTAATCTGAAAAATGGTGTAAATCACTTACCCCATAGGATTCAGTGGGTTTGTATAAAGTACATAGTAAATGTTATCTTATTAGTAGTAGTAGCAATGATGGTGGTAATAATAGTAGTAGTAGTGGTGGTGGTGGTGGTAGAATCTGATTCATTCCTGCTACAGGAAGGATTTGTAACAAGACTGATTTGAAGGACTATTATGGAATGTTGGAACATATACAGAAGGGTCAGTGGAAGGGAAGGAGGGAGGGAAGGAGAGAAAAAGGAAAGGCAGGCAGGTAAATGCAGCCTTGTTTGTTAGCCCAGGAGACTGAATTAACTGATTCTCAGAAAAATATACCATACTGTACATTTCTAGCAGAACTGATCCTCTTCTGGAGAGGGAAAGGTCTATTCCAGCCACCCCAACTCAGGCTCTGTATCCTGCCCACACGGGGTCTTTGCAGAGGAGTTACAATTTCGGACACCTAGCAAGTTTTAGAGAGTGATGTGAGCTTACTCTTTTTTTAGGCTCTCCAAGAGTTAGTTGCCAAGGCAAAGGCACTTACCTTAAGTTTGCTCCCTGATATATGGCCTAGGGCACATGAGGGAAGATTGTGTCTAGGAAGAGGAGATCAGACTCCATAGTAAGGCTCAAGAAATTACATTGACCAATCTGAAAGGTGGAGTGTTTCTAAGTCAGTCACTATGCCGAAGATAGCTGCTCATTTCTGAGGTAGGTGATGCTTATTCTTACTCAGGGGACACTCAACTCGTGCTGGGAGGAAGGAGAACCTCCTGGGAGGACATTAACATCCCTTAGATGATCCAGGTGAGAAATTCCCCCAGTGCCAAGGCTTGCCTGGAGAAAAGATCACCCAGGCATCCAAGCCCTGGGAGTTACTATCTTAAGGAGGGGGCATCTGGATGACAAGTAATTTTTTTTTGCTGAGATGCTAAGATTTAATAGAGGGAGAATGTGGCTGCAATATTATTTTGAGATATAAATGGATTTTTTTCTTTCCTGTATTTTCCCCCCTTTCTCTTTTCTCCCCCTCCCTCAAAGTAGTCAGCTTTGTGGTGTGTCTCAGGGGAGGGAGGTGGCAAGGCAGGAAAACAAATATTCTGCCAGTCTCTATGGCTTTCATGTTCCAAAAGTGTAAGCCCTAGGGAAGGGGGACTTGGGTGCAGGCACAGTGATGAAGTATCTGGGCCAGGAAACTAGAAGGAAGAAAGATTTGCATAAGCCTAAAAAAGATTCTTCTTTTCCTTACTCCCCTCTTCGTGGGGGGGAAGATGCAGAGAGAGAGCTCTGTGGGAGCTCAAGCAGCATATACTTCCAGAAGCAACACTTGGTTGGCATGAAGACTCAAAAGAGGAAGGGCTGTGTGGAATGTCTAGATAGATGGACCAACAAGTAACTTGGCAATGATTTCTGTGCCCCACGACTGGTAGAGATGTTGGAGATGACACAGCACCTGAAAAAGGCCATGTGGGCAGAGGGCTTAACAGTAACTGACAGGATCTAAGGACTTGGAAGTAGACACCTTTATCTACCTCCACGCCTGGGTACTATGTAAGACCCCCAAACTGGCGTCGCCCGGGATAAGGGAAAAGAACAAGAACGACATATTGTTTTCCCAAAAACCTGGTCAAAGGAGGGCTCATGGTCAGAAACTGAGTTCCAGAAACAGTCACTACTCTACCCATGGCTGTAGTAGTCAGCTAACTGTAAACTTTGATGTTCATCCCAGTTCCATCTTGTTCATTGAAGGAGTTACCATCCGTGTGGTAAGGAGGAGATCAACAGCTAGTAGGGCGATGAAACTAACCCCCATTCCTACCCCTGTGGGATGTTGGGGTCAAAAAATAGGTCCAGTGAAGCCTTTGCTAATTTCTTGGCACTAGAGCCCTCAGATAAGATTAACTAGATTATTGGAAGGATGTTTTCCTGGAATAATGTAAAGCCAAATTACAAATCGTTAATATGAATCAAAGTTTCTATCTGGTGAATAGAAATATCACAAATGACATTTGACAGTCAGTGGAAACCAGCAGGTCAGAAGGGAGTGTTCCCTGCCGTACATTGTTGACTAGCTATAATTGCCCATTCCCCTTTCTGCCTACAGTGGCATTTATGCTGAGTTATGGACAGGTTTTTTTCAAATAGAAGAGCACATCTGTCAATAAAAGGTCTAAATTGAGAAGGGTCTGTATTTGGATGGGGAGCAGACTTACTTGATTTTCTAACTTCCGAGGTTTGTAAAAGTCATACTACTTCGTAGTTATTTAGCAAATGTTTGACTGTTGAAGAGGACCTTCTCAGAAGGGTTCACATGTGAGCAGGTTGAAGGGCTAACATCACAAGGCTCAGAAACAAATGAAGAAGAGCAGGCCACAACTGAGGGAAGTACCTGTTGATTTTCCTAAAGGTGGATATATGTGTGTGGTGGTGGTGGCAGTAGGGTGACATTGAGAAATAAAAAATGGTTGGGCAAAAGTTTCTAGTTTCCATCTCAGTGGGAGTTAGGACCTACTAAAGCTTGGAGTAACTTTGTAACCTTTGCACTGCCCTTTGGTGGTTATTTGGCTGTGCTTCCTGTTTTCCCCATAGTAGTCAACCATTCAGCAGGGAAAAGGGACTATCTTCAGGGACAGTGAGGAAAGAAGGAGTTTGGGAGACCCCATACGTTCTACAGCTAATTTGGAATGCAGAGACCTTTCAGGTAAGGTGGTTGCACTCTTTGGAGAAATAACACCTTGCTCTTACGAATTTAGCCAGGAAGGAAGATCTCCATAGGTGGAATAGCTGGACCTCATAGTCCTGAATTTCGTTCCCTAAGTCTCCTTCCATTGTCAAAAATGGAAGGGGGGTTGGATTTATTATTGGCATGCATGGTCTGGTTTCCTTATATGTTCTGGAAATACTGGGATTAATAAGTGACCTTCAAGATGAAAGATGAAGAGACAAGAAACAGGGCTACAAGGTCTCTGACAATTCCACTCCACTTGGACTTAAGAAACTCCACAGTTAAATTTATTGTTGTTGTTTTTTTTTTCTGCGGTACACGGGCCTCTCACTGTTGTGGCCTCTCCCGTTGTGGAGCACAGACTCCGGACACGCAGGCTCAGTGGCCATGGCTCACGGGCCTAGCCGCTCAGCGGCATGTGGGATCTTCGCGGACCAGGGCAAGAACCCATATCCCCTGCATCGGCAGGCGGATTCTCAACCACTGCACCACCAGGGAAGCCCAACTGGTTTTTTTTTAAAGCTGAAAAGGGCTGAGGTTCTGAGGTGTACAGTAGGAAAAAGAAAATGGGGAGATGGAAGAGGGGCTGGAAGAAGTTGCTGTTGCAGGCGGCCCGGCTTTAGGAAGACCAGGTTTAACTACATGTTGAAAATTTTATCCCATAAAACAAAAACCTAGGTCTGAGGGAGCTAATGGTGGATGCTGGGAGGGCTCACGCCAAGGAGTACTTCCCAGAACTTCTGCTGCCAGTGTCTTTGTCCCCTTGGTAAGCCACAGCCACCCCCCGCCTCTGCAGGAGACCCTCCAACACTAGCAGCCAAGAGGCTGACAGGGTCTTGGTGCTCCAGCCGGGTGTCAGGCCTGTGACTCTGAGGTGGGAGAGCCAAGTTCAGGACATTGCTCAACCAGAGACCTCCTGGCTCCACATAATATCAAACGGTGAAAGCTCTCTCAGAGATCTCCATCTCAATGCTAAGACCCAGCTCCACTCAACGACCAGCAAGCTACAGTGCTGGACACCCTACGCCAAACAACTAGCAAGACAGGAACAAACCCCACCCATTAGCAGAGAGGCTGCCTAAAATCATAATAAGGTCACACACACCCCAAAACACACCACTGGATGTGGTTCTTCCCACCAGAGAGACAAGATCCAGCCTCATCCACCAGAACACAGGCACCAGTCCCCTCCACCAGGAAGCCTACACAACCCACTGACCCAACCTTAGCCACTGGGGGCAGACACCAAAAACAACGGGAACTACGAACCTGCAGCCTGCAAAAAGGAGACCCCAAACACAGTAAGTTAACCAAAATGAGAAGACAGAGACACACACAGCAGATGAAGGAGCAAAGTAAAAATCCACCAGACCAAACAAATGAAGAAGAAACAGGCAGTCTACCCGAAAAAGAATTCAGAGTAATGATACTAAAGATGATCCAAAATCTTGGAAATGGAATAAAGAAAATACAAGAAACGTTTAACAAGGACCAAGAAGACCTAAAGAGCAAACAAACAATAATGAACAACACAATAAATGAAGTTAAAAATTCTCTAGAAGGAACCAATAGCAGAAAAACTGAGGAAGAAGAATGCATAAGTGACCAGGAAGATGAAATAGTGGAAATAACCAACACAGAGCAAAATAAAGAAAAAAGAATGAAAAGAATTGAGGACAGTCTCAGAGACCTCTGGGACAACATAAAATGCACCAACATTCGAATTATAGGGGTACCAGAAGAAGAAGAGAAAAAGAAAGGGACTGAGAGAATATTTGAAGAGATAGAGTTGAAAACTTCCCTAATATGGGTAAGGAAATAGTCAGTAATGTCCAGGAAGCACAGAGAATCCAATACAGGATAATTCCAAGGAGAAACACCTCAAGACACATGTTAATCAAACTATCAAAAATTAAATACAAAGAAAAAATATTAAAAGCAGCAAGAGAAAAGCAACAAATAACATACAAGGGAATCCCCATAAGGTTAACCGCTGACAAATGTTAAAGGAACTTCTCTAGGCAGGAAACACAAGAGAAGGTAAAGACCTACAATTAGAAACCCAAAACAATTTAGAAAATGGTAAGAGGAACATACATATCCATAATTACCTTAAATGTAAATGGATTAAATGCTCCAACCAAAAGACATAGACTGGATGAATGGATACAAAAATAAGACCCATATATATGCTGTCTACAAGAGACCCACTTCAGACCTAGGGACACATACGGACTGAAAGTAAGGGGATGGAAAAAGATATTCCATGCAAATGGAAATCAAAAGAAAGCTGGGGTAGCAATTCTCATATATTCAAAATGAAAATCAATAAGGAAACACAAGCTTTAAATGATACATTAAATGAGATGGATTTAATTGATATTTACAGGACATTCCATCCAGAAACAACAGAATACACTTTCTTCTCAAGTACTCATGGAATATTCTCCAGGATAGATCATATCTTGGATCACAAATCAACCCTTGGTAAATTTAAGAAAATTGAAATCGTATCAAGTATCTTTTCTGACCACAATGCTATGAGACTAGATATCAATTACAGGAAAAAATCTTTAAAAAATACAGACATATGGAGGCTAAACAATGCACTATTAAATAACCAAGAGATCACTGAAGAAATCAAACAGGAAATCAAAAAATACCTAGAAACAAATGAGAATGAAAACACGACGACCCAAAACCTATGGGATGCAGCACAAGCAGTTCTAAGAGGGAAGTTTGTAGCAATACAATCATACCTCAAGAAACAAGAAACATCTAAAATAAACAACCTAAACTTACACCGAAAGCAAGTAGAGAAAGAAGAAGAAGAACAAAAAAAAAAAAACCCAAAGTTAGAAGAAGGAAAGAAATCATAAAGATTACATCAGAAATAAATGAAAAAGAAATGAAGTCAATCAATGTGATACACCATACTAACAAACTGAAGGAGAAAAACCATATGATCATCTCAGTATATGCAGAAAAAGCTTTTGACAGAATTTAACACCCATTTATGACAAAAACCCTCCAGTAAGTAGGCATAGCAGGCACTTACCTCAACAAAATAAAGGCCAAATATGACAAACCCACAGTCAACATTGGTCTTAATGGTGAAGAACTGAAACCATTTCTTCTACGATTAGGAACTAGACAAGGTTTTCCACTCTCACCACTATTATTCAACATAGTTTTGGAAGTTTTAGCCACAGAAATCAGAGAAGAAAAAGAAATAAAAGGAATTCA
>NC_041234.1:34644044-34654722 GCF_002837175.3 Physeter macrocephalus | reverse complement strand
TCACAATTTGTATGGAAACACAGAAGACCCCAAATAGCCAAAGCAATCTTGAGAAAGAAAAACGTAGCTGGAGCAATCAGGCTCCCAGACTTCAGACTGTACTACAAAGCTACAGTAATTAAGACTGTATGGTACTGGCACAAAAATAGAAATACAGATTAATGGATCAGGATAGAGAGCCCAGAGATAAACCCACACACATATGGTCACCTTATCTTTTGATAAAGGAGATAAGAATATACAATGGAGAAAAGACATCCTCTTCAATAATTGGTGCTGTGAAAACTGGACAGCTACATGTAAAATGGACAGCTATACGTAAAAGAATGAAATTACAATACTCCCTAACACCATACACAAAAATAAACTCAAAATGGATTAAAGACCTAAATGTAACGCCAGACACTATAAAACTCTTAGAGGAAAACATAGGCAGAACACTCTATGATGTAAATCACAGCAAGATCCTTTCGACCCACCTCCTAGATAAATGGAAATAAAAACAAAAATAAACAAATGGGACCTAATGAAACTTAAAAGCTTTTGCACAGCAAAGGAAAACATAAACAAGATGAAAAGACAACCCTCAGAATGGGAGAAAATATTTGCAAATGAAGCAAGTGACAAAGGATTAATCTCCAAAATTCACAAGCAGCTCATGCAGCTCAATATCCAAAAAGAAAGAACCCAATCCAAAAACAGGCAGAAGACCTAAATAGAGATTTCTCCAGAGAAGATATACAGATTGCCAACAAACACATGAAAGGATGCTCAACATAACTAACCATTAGAGAAATGCAAATCAAAACTACAATGAGGGCTTCCCTGGTGGCACAGTGGTTGAGAGTCTGCCTGCCGATGCAGGGGACACGGGTTCGTGCCCTGGTCCTGGAAGATCCCACATGCCACAGAGCGGCTAGGCCCGTGAGCCATGGCCGCTGAGCCTATGCGTCCGGAGCCCGTGCTCCGCAACGGGAGAGGCCACAACAGTGAGAAGCCCGTGTATCGCAAAAAAAAACAAAAACAAAAAACTACAATGAGGTATCACCTCACACCGGTCAGAATGGCCATCATCAAAAAATCTAGAAACAATAAATGCTGGAGAGGGTGTGGAGAAAAGGGAACACTCTTGCACTGCTGGTGGGAATGTAAATTGATAGAGCCACTATGGAGAACAGTATGGAGGTTCCTTAAAAAACTAAAAATAGAACTACCATACGACCCAGCAATCCCACTACTGGGCATATACCCTGAGAAAACCATAATTCAACAAGAGTCATGTACCACAATGTTCATTGCAGCTCTATTTACAACAGCCAGGACATGGAAGCAACCTAAGTGTCCATCGACAGATGAATGGATAGAGAATATGTGGCACATATATACAATGGAATATTACTCAGCCATAAAAAGAAACGAAATTGAGTTATTTGTAGTGAGGTGGATGGACCTAGAGTCTGTCATACAGAGTCAAGTTAAGTCAGAAAGAGAAAAAGAAATACCATATGCTAACACACATATATGGAATCTAAAAAGAAAAAAATGGTTCTGAAGAACCTAGGGGCAGGACAGGAATAAAGACGCAGACGTAGATAATGGACTTGAGGACATGGGGAGGGGGAAGCGTAAGCTGGGATGAAGTGAGACACTCGCATGGACTTATATACACTACCAAATGTAAAATAGCTTGCTAGTGGGAAGCAGCTGCATAGCACAAGATCATCTCAGTGCTTTGTGACCACCTAGAGGGGTGGGATAGGGTGGGTGGGAGGGAGACACAAGAGGGAGGAGATATGGGGATATACGTATACGTATAGCTGACTCAGTTTTGTTATAAAGCAGAAACTAACACACCATTGTAAAGCAATTATACTCCAATAAAGATGTTTAAATAAAAGAAAATGGTGGGAAGAGGAGAGATTAGTATAGCTCAGTGATAGGGCCCTGAGGCTGGGCATTTGAAAATATTAGCCTGGCATTTTCCACTTAGCCTCCTACCCTCAAGGCATCCTGCTGAGGCTTGAGGGGCAATCCCGCCCTTTAGGAGCTTTTGTTCAGGGTCTCTGACACCAGATGCAACCTGAGGGATTGAAAAATTCATCGGCTCTGGAGTGAACACACCTGGGTTCAAGTTCGGACTCCTCCATACATAGTTGTGTGAACTTGTCCATTTTCCCCTTATAAAGCAGAAACTAACACACCATTGTAAAGCAATTATACTCCAATAAAGATGTTTAAATAAAAGAAAATGGTGGGAAGAGGAGAGATTAGTATAGCTCAGTGATAGGGCCCTGAGGCTGGGCATTTGAAAATATTAGCCTGGCATTTTCCACTTAGCCTCCTACCCTCAAGGCATCCTGCTGAGGCTTGAGGGGCAATCCCGCCCTTTAGGAGCTTTTGTTCAGGGTCTCTGACACCAGATGCAACCTGAGGGATTGAAAAATTCATCGGCTCTGGAGTGAACACACCTGGGTTCAAGTTCGGACTCCTCCATACATAGTTGTGTGAACTTGTCCATTTTCCCCTCCTGAGCCTCAGTTTCCTCCTCTGTGGAGCCAGGATCGCTCTTGGGAGAATGACAGAAAGGACTCTGTACTGCACCTGACAGTGCAGGAAGCAGTTCTTAAATAAAGCCACTGCGCGGAGGTTAACATGTAGTGAAAGCTTGAAGAAGTTAGCAGTCACTACCAACTAGAGAATCTGGGAGGTGGACGATAGGTGACGGTGAAAGGCAGCTTCAGGGGGAGGTGGCCTTTCCGCATGCGCGCAGTCTTGGAGCCCGGCGGAGCTGCGAGGGGGCGTGGCCAGGTTTTTGAGGGGTTGCTATGGTACCGAGGGGCCAGGGGAGGTTAACCTAACCCTTAAAACATTATTCCCTCCCCCACCCGCCACCGCTTGGGCCGAGGGCCATTGTTCCTGGCAAAATGGCGTCAGTAATCCCCCTCTCGGACGGAGGCCTAAGTAAGGTTGAGGTGGGAGTGGGTCTGGAGGTGGGAACAAAAACTACAATTCCCAGGGTACATCGCACCCGCCCGCGAAGCGCAGGGCACGTGCCCAGGCCTAGCGGTTACATGCCGTCAAAAATCCGTTTCATAGCTTTCCTTTCCCATCCCCGCTTTCGTCGTTGCCCAGCCCCCGCGCGCGCGCACTGCGGTCCTGGGGGGGTAGGGGGGACATGGCATGGCCGTTGCCCTTGCAACGTAATCGGGAGACAGGTATTTGTAAATCTGTGCTTCGATTTCTAATCCCGAAGCCGGCAGGTATGAGTCTCGCGAGAGAAGCCGAGAGTTGGAAAAATGGAGTTACGGGTAGCGGGGGAAAAGGTGCTGGGGGTACCACATCGCGGTAGAGCGACCGCATTTAGCGGCTTGTGGAGAACTGAGAGTGGGCAGTGGGTAGCTAGGAACAAGTGTGTGCTTGGACTCTTTTTTTGGAGGGGAAGAGGGTAAAGCAGCTGTGGAGAGAGAGCTTTTGAACACACAGGAGGTGTCACGCGTGGCTCCTTACAGATTTTCTTTTCGGAAGGGAGAGAATCCTTTCTCTCGACGCGCATCCCTCTCTCCCGCTGCGCTGAGGAGGGCGGGGGAAGAGTGCGCACGCTCTAGTTGGCTAGCCACTCGGCACCTCGCAGCGATAGGGGCCGTTCGGAGTTGGGGCTGCTCAGTCGGCTTTCTCCGCCCCTCCCCCCTCCTTTCCTCCCCTCCGTCTCCCGCCCCCCTCCGTCCCCCTCTCCTCTCCATCTGAATTCCCTGACTGGTGTACGCGTGCGCCTACCCAGCTCTCGGGCGAGCGCGAGCTTGCGATCGTACCCCGCTCCCCTAACCCCGCCCGCTCTTTACCTACTGTCCGTAGCTGGCCCGGTGGGCTAGCGCGGAGACGCTCGCGCGCGCACGCGCACACGACGCGGAGCGGAGCGCGAGACATCGAGGAGGGGAGTAAACGGCATCAGAGGAGGCGGTGTGTGTATCTGTGTGTTCTACGGTGTGGCTAGTCGAGGGGCGAGCGGAGGCTTGAAGGAGGGCGAGGGAGAACCGAAAAGAGAGTCTCCCTCCGCGAGAGCCTCTAATCTGGTGAGGGTCCCGGGCCGGCCAGAAAGCTGGGAGTGAGGGAGGAGGCCGGGGGGGGCGTGTCTGGGATTGGGTTGAGAGATGAATGGGCCGGGGATGAATGGAGGGAGGCAGCGGCGGCCAAGAGTCTGTTCAGAGTAAGCGCCCTAGTGGGGGGCGGCATGACCCAGGCAGGGTGATTGCCGACACCAAGACGTGTGGGACGAGGCCGGGCTCGGGTCTTCAGGGTTGTCGGAGCTGCTTTCGGTGTGAGCCAACAGGCGGAGAGGAAAATCAGAGGGGGAAAGTGGGGAAGGGCAGGTTTAAGGTTGAGTTACGTTTTTTGTCTTTTTCGTTGGGGGGGTGGCAACTTTGGGAGTTCATGGTAGAATAGGGGACGGAGAAGGTGAGGAGGTTACGTGAGGGGGCCGGGTGACGGTTGACAAAGGACTGAGTGATCATTTAAGTGAGGTTGAGGCTACTGAAAGGGAAAATCGCTTCGGGTTTTCGAAGTTGAGTTTCAGTATATAATGGGGTGAGGAAAAGTGGATTTAATTTAGAGATTCAGTTGATGTGTGAAGGTCGATAGGACTGTATCTTGTGAGGGATACTGCTGCCTGGTTGTGTAAATGGGTTAGGTTCAAGGAGATTGAGAGGTATTATTTGGGAACGGTGTGTTTTGTGATTGACAGGTTGGGGATGGGGAGGAGATGGTATGATGGGGTTAGGATAAAAGTGGTGAGGTGGCTTCACTGTACTGAAAGAGGTTTTGTTTGACTAGTTAAGAATGGTGAAACATTTATGTAGTGGGGTGTAGGTGGAAATCCTGCACGTGTGTATCTCCCTATCTTGCGAGTTGGTAGATCTTGTTAAAATGAAATTGAACCCTCAAAACAGATGCAAGTGGTATGGCTATTCCTTCTTAAGAGTTACTGTGGACTGAAGCAATTGTATGATAAATAGCCTGTAAGTTGTGAAAATCTTCTGTATGGTGGTGATTGCATTCAATTTTGGGAGGCATTGTTACCTGTTTTTCATCTATAGTAAGTTGTAATACCAAGAGAACTTTTAAAGAGGTCTCTGTATATTACACAGAGCAGCAGGTGTTTTCTAGACAGTCTCTATCCTTTGAATTGATGAATTTAAAAATTGTCAACAGTCCAAAGGAAAGATACCTTGCATTAAAGGATAACTAAAATGCTGGCTTTGAATGCTAAAATAATTCTACATGATTTTTTTCGTTAATCTGAATTTATCTTGTTTGAAAATTGACACTTGCTTTTTGGTGTGAGTTTAAATTACAGCAGATTACTTGGACGTGCTGTTCTCTAAATTCATATCTTCTGTTAAGGATGTCTTGTGATGGTCTCATTCTTTTCTGGGTCAAGATTAATAGTTTATGGATTTTTAACTTTTCATGGTTACTTTTTACAAACTTTACTGACATATATTCATTTATCTTGGAAATGTTGCAGATTTGAGAACATTCCCATGCCCTTTTTCTTTTATTCTGCTTTGATGTTGGAAAGAGTGTAATCCTTGTTTTGGCTACCCAGAGTTTAAATATAAAAGTTGATACAATGTTCATATTCTCTTAGATTAAATGAATACTTAGTGTATTAAGCAGTAGGGTAGCAGTATAAAAGCACCATGAAACCCTGGAAATGTTGCATCAACTCTGGCAGGCAAGCTGGTCTCCCAGTTTCGAACTAGATGTTCCTGGAGTGGAAGAACATTCAAGTATTGACGCAGGAAAGTGTAGGCATGGTATATTGGGGGAGTGGAATGAGATAAGGCTGGAATCTTAGATTGAGGCTGGGATGAAGGACTACCCTGCAGAGTTAGGAGCCCTTGACTATTTACCAAGGAGGGAATAGCATAAGCAGATTTGTGGTGTTCGTCTCTCTGGCTTTGCTTCTGATCTCTCCCCCTCCCTTTGAATGTGAATTCATTCCTTTTATACTAACCTCTGTCATAAGCTATTCCTGAAAGCCTTTCCTGCTCCCCCTTTTTTCCTTTTCCCAGCATCCTCCACCAGGCTAGGTTAGGTGCCCCTCTTTAGTGGTCCTATCACACCTTGTACATATTTTTATTACTGTACTTCTTTTGGGAAGCAGGCAGGAAAGTTATTTTCCTTTTTATACCTGAGAGAGAAAATAAAGCTCAGAAAAATAAGACTTGCCCTAGTAAGTAAGTGGTCGACCCTGGAGTTCTGACTTCTAGACCAATGTTGATCCTCACCCATATCACAAGTCTACATTTGTTGATGTAATTATTCTGTAGTGTTTTAGGAGTTAAATTTCTGTAATGTGGACTTTAACTTTCTTCCCTAGGGGAATTTCTTTTCATTAACATGTCCATCACTTAGCCAGGAAATGATAAAGCCAATGGTTGCACAGAACCAGAGTTAAGATGAGAACTGTTTTATTGCTATCAAATTTCTAGTTAGATAACTAACTTAAAAATAATTAATGGAGGGCCTACATTTTTGTGTATATGTTTGTGTGTGTGTGGGGGTTGTGTGCAAGAAAAAACTCTTCCTTTCTTAGTCTCCCATCTTAGTATAAGTAGACCAGCTCTATTTGCAGATATACCTGATTATGTCTCTTGGCTAAAAGCCAGAATACTTTCAGAGGGGTGGGTCTTTTCCATTTTTGTTTGAGATCATAAAATTTATGGCACTGTTAGGACATATTTGATAGCTGTAAAGGACATCTATAAAGGCATTCATACAGAAATTCCCAAAGCTTCAAAAGTAGAATTTGATGCCAGTTTTAATTGTTTTGGTAGAGCTTGTCATGAGATATTTGGTTTGGAAAATGTTGAGATTAACTTACTGCAGAAGTGAGCCTTTAATGCCCCTTTCTTCAAGGAATATATTATTTTTTTCATTAACTTTTTAAAAATTAGAAATGAAGAAATTGTTTTCTGTGTTTTAACCTTGTAACTTTTTATTGTGATAAAATTCACATAACATAAAATTTACCATTTTAGAGTGTACAATTCAGTAGCATTAAGTACCTTCATGATGTTGCACATCTAGTTTCAAAACATTTTCATCACCCCAAAAGGAAACCCTTTACCCATTAAGCAGTCACTCCCCATTCTTCTTTTCCCCCAGCTCCTGGCAACCACTGATCTCCTGTCTCTATTGATTTGTCTATTCTGGATATTTCATATAAAAGGAATCATACAATACATGGTCTTTTGTGTCTGGCTTCTTTTACTTTACATGTTTTTGAGGTTCACTCACATTGTGGCATGTATCAGTACTTCATTCCTTTTTATGGTTGAATAATATTCCATTGTATGGATATACTGCATTTTATCTATTCAAAATGGACATTTAGGATCTTTCCACCTTTTGGCTTTTGTGAACAATGATGGTATGAATATTTGTGTACAAGTTTTTGTTTGAACACCTGTTTTCAATTCTTTTGGTTATGTACTGGGTTACATGGTAATTCTGTGTTTAACTTGTTGAGGAACCACGAAACTGTTTTCCACAGTGGCTGCACCATTTTACTTCACCAGTGTATAAGGGTTCCAATTTTTTCACATCTTTCCCAATGTTTGTTACTTTGGGGGTTTTTGTTTGTGTGTGTGTGTTTTATGGACATCTAGTAAGTGTGAAGTGATATCTCATTGTGGTTTTGATTCCCATTTCACATCTTTTCATGTGCTCTTGGCTATTTGAATTTCTTCTTTGGAGAAATGTCTATGTAAGTCCTTTGCCCATTTTTAAATTTGGTTGTCTATCTTTTTATTGTTGAGTTGTAGGAGTTTTAAAAAATTAAATATTTATTTTTGGCTGCGTTGGGTCTTCGATGCTGCGCCCGGGCTTTCTCTATTTGCGGTGAGCGGGGGCTACTCTTCCTTGTGGTGCGTGGGCCTCTCATCGTCGTGGCTTCTCTTGTTGTGGAGCACGGGCTCTAGGTGCCCAGGCTTCAGTAGTTGTGGTTCGCGGGTTCTTGAGTGCAGGCTCAGTAGTTGTGGCAGCCGGGCTTAGTTGCTTCACGGCATGTGGGATCTTCTCGGACCAGGGCTCGAACCCGTGTCTCCTGCATTGGCAGGTGGATTCTTAACCACTGCGCCACCAGGGAAGTCCCGTAAGAGTTTTTTAAAAATATATTCTAGATACTAGAGCCTGATCAGACATATGATTTGCAAATATTTTTTCCCATTCTGTGAGCTGTCTTTTTACTTTATTTTTCAGTTTTATTGAGATAAAATTGGCATACAGCACTGTATAAGTTTAAGGTGTACAGCATAATGATTTGACTTAATCATCATGAAATGATTACTACAGTAGGTTTAGTGAACATCTGTAATCCCATATAGATACAATATTAAAGAAATAGAAGAAAAAAATTTTCCTTGTGACGAGAACTTTACCCTCTTAACAACTTTCACCGGGATTTCCCTGGCAGTCCAGTGGTTAAGTCTCTGCGCTCTCAATGCAGGAGGCACGAGTTTGATCCCTGTTCAGGGAACTAAGATCCTGCATGCCACACAATGCGGCCAAAAAACAAAACAAAACAAAAAGTTTCATGTATAACATACAGTTACGTAAGTATTAATTATTTTTGTCATGTTATACATTGTATCCCTAGTACTTATTTGTCTTATAACTGGAAATTTGTACCTTTTGACTACCTTCATCTAATTCCCCATCCCCCTACCCCCGCCTCTGGTAGCCACAAATCTGATCTCTTTTTCTATGTTTGTTTGTTTGTTTTTGAAGTATAATTGATCTACAGCACTATGTTAATTCCTGGTTCATAACATAATGATTCAATATTTCTGTACATTTCAAAGTGATCACCATGATAAGTCTAGTTATCATCTTCACTATACAAAGATATTACATAATTATTGACTATATTCCCCACACTGTATATTTCATACCTGTGACTCATTTACTTTGCAACTGGGAGTTTATACCTCTTAATCTTTCTCACTTATTTCTCTCCTCCCCACAACCTCCTCCCCTCTGGCAACCACCTCGTGTTTCCTGTATCTGTGGCTCTGTTTCTGTTTAGTTGTGTTTGTTCATTTGTTTTGCTTTTTAGATTCCAAATATAAGTGAAATCACACAGTATTTGTCCTTTTCTGTCTGACTTATTTCACTTATTATAATACCCTCTGGGTCCATCCATGTTGTTGAAATGGAAAGATTTCAGTATTTTTATGGCTAATATTCTGTTGTGTATATATATACCACACCTTCTTTACGCATTCATCTGTTGATGGGCACTTAGGTTGCTTCCATATCTTGGCTATTGTATATAATGCTGCCACGAATATAGTCGTGCACATATCTTTGAGAATTAGTGTTTTTGTTTTTTTCAGATAAATACCCAGAAGTGGAATTGCTGGATCGTATGGTAGTTCTATTTTTAATTTTATGAGGAATCTCCGTACTGTTTTCCATAGAGGCTATACCAGTTTACATTTCTGTGCATGAGGGTTCCCTTTTCTCCACATCCTCACCAACACTTCTTATCTTTTTGATAATAGCCATTCTGACAGGTGTGAGGTGATATCTCATTATGGTTTTGATTTGTATTTGCCTGATGATTAGTGATGTTGAGCATCTTTTCGTGTGCCTGTTGGCCATCTGTATGTCTCTTTTTACTTTTTGATAGTGTTTTTTGGTGCACAAAAGTTTTAAAATTTGATGAAGTCCAATTTATCTTTTTCTTTTGTTGCTTGTGTTTTTGGTGTTATATTTAAGAAACCACTGCCAAATCCAAGATCATGAAGATTTATATTTTCTTTGAAGAATTTTATAGTTTTGGCTTTAATATTTAGGTCTTTGATCCATTTTGAGTTAATTTTTGTATCTGGTACAAGGTAAGGGTGCAGCTTCATTCTTTTGCATGTAGATTAACTTGAAGATTTTTAAACTATAAAATAGATAATAAATAATACTATACATGTATGTTAGTTAAGTAAAGCTATTTGTGGCGATATCTAATCACTCTTTGGGTAGTTGTGGGGAAGAAATGTTTCTTTTCTTTTTTTTTTAACATCTTTATTGGAGTATAACTGTTTTACAATAGTGTGTTAGTTTCTCCTTTACAACAAAGTGAATCAGTTATACATATACATATGTTCCCATATCTCTTAGAAATGTTTCTAAATGCATTTTTGAAGGCCTTATATTTGAAGTGTGGGGATTCTAAACCTCTTTATGAGTCAATGAGACTTTTATGATCAGGAAACTTCAATATGGCAAGCTAGATGATCCTTATGCTAAAGTTACATAAGTGATTTTTTTTTTGGCTGTGCCTCACGGCTTGTGGGATCTTAGTTCCCTGACCAGGGATTGAACCTGCGCACTGGCCAGTGAAAGCACAGTGTCCTAACCACTGGACTGCCCCATAAGTGATTTTTTTGTAAAGTGATCTTCACTTTTTTGTAAAGTGATTTTTTTTGTAAAGAATATTAGTGTTGTTTTAAAATGGGACCTAATTAAACTTAAAAGCTTTTACACAGCAAAGGAGACCATAAACAAGACCAAAAGACAACCCTCAGAATGGGAGAAAATATTTGCAAATGAAGCAACTGACAAAGGATTAATCTCCAAAATTTATAAGCAACTCATGCAGCTCAATAACAAAAAAACA
>NC_041234.1:34643563-34644006 GCF_002837175.3 Physeter macrocephalus | reverse complement strand
GCGGTGGTTGAGAGTCCGCCTGCCGATGCAGGGGACGCGGGTTTGTGCCCCGGTCGGGGAGGATCCCACGTGCCGCGGAGCGGCTGGGCCCGTGAGCCATGGCCGTTGGGCCTGCGCGTCCGGAGCCTGTGCTCCGCAATGGGAGGGGCCACAACGGTGAGAGGCCGACGTACCACACACACACAAAAAAAATCTAGAAACAGTAAATGCTGGAGAGGGTGTGGAGAAAAGGGAACACTCTTGCACTGCTGGTGGGAATGTAAATTGATACAGCCACTATGGAGAACAGTATGGAGGTTCCTTAAAAAACTAAAAATAGAGCTACCATACAACCCTGCAATCCCACTACTGGGCATATACCCTGAGGAGACCATAATTCAAAAAGAGTCATGTACCAAAATGTTCATTGCAGCTCTATTTACAATAGCCAGGACATGGAAGCA
>NC_041234.1:34627992-34643312 GCF_002837175.3 Physeter macrocephalus | reverse complement strand
CAAGAGGGAAGAGGTATGGGAACATATGTATATGTATAACTGATTCACTTTGTTGTAAAGCAGAAACTAACACACCATTGTAAAACAGTTATACTCCAATAAAGATGTTAAAAAAGAAAAAAAAAAGAATATTAGTGTTGTTTTAAATTGTTTGTGTAGGGTGAAATCTTTGCTTGAACCTAGGGAAAAAAGCAGATTTAGTCTATAATTACCATAGATTGATATTAGATTTATGCTAAAAGTAATTCATATGTATGTGTTATGTAGTTTATGACGGTGAGCCGACTTCTTGATGAAATCATATAACAGTCAGTACCTTGTGGAGACTTTTTACTTGTAACTTGGGCTATAATCACCATATATTATTCTGTTTATTTAGGGATAATGTAAGATTATTTCAGTTTGTTTTCTTGTAGAAATGAGAATTAAAATTTAGCACAGCACAATTGGTTGTTAAGTCTCAGCCTCTAGTTAAGTATAATTAAAATAGGGACAATTATTTGAATTTTTAAAAAAAATAGGGGATGTGTTTTAATACAAGAATGGAAAATCTGCTTGATCAGCCTTAAGACCTATAAGGTGCTAGTTCATCTCTGATTATATCCACTGCTGCCCAGAGATTAAGTTTTGTCCTGCTGGGCTACTGTGGCATTTCCATTGAATTCGCCTTTGAAGGTGTCTTTCTGGCAAGAGAAAAAACTCTTGTTGAAGATGCGTGGTTTATTTGCGAAGGAACCTTTCAAATACACTGATAACTTACTCTGAATCTGTGAATTATAAGTATAACTTATTCAGTGTATATGTAGGTTCTACCGTTCATTCAACAAATATTTATTGTGTTCCTCCAGTTTGCCAGGGTTGATGTATTGGGAATAGATGAAAAGGAAGCAAAGCCGACAATGACCCTGCCATCTTTGAGCTTACATTACAGTGGAGGACGACAGACAATCAACAAATATTTCAGAAAATAAATGCTAAGAAGAAAAACTTTTAAAGGGTGCTGGGATGTTAGGGAGGAGCCACTTTGGCTCATGTGGTTAGTTTGGAAGCCTTCTTTGAGGAGGTGACTGAACAGAGATCCAGATGTTAAGAGTATCTCTTCTGTTATTATTTTGTTAAATTGTTAATTTATCCTTTCTAAAATAACACTTTAGTTTCTTACTATTTAGAATATGAGTTACTGCTTTTTGTTTCTAAGGAAAAAAACAACAGGTACATTCCTTATGAGAAGAGACAGTGTTCCCAAGTGGAAATGTCCCTGGAGTAGGAGTCAGCCTGGGTTCTGGTCTTGCCTTAGTATAATCTTATGCAAGTCTATATATTTCCTTATTTGTTACTAAACAAAACAAAAGCACTACCTATTTAGCAGGGTTTCTTTGCTAATAAATGAGAAAATATACTTTATAAATTATACAACTACATATGAAATGCAGTGTATCCTATTAATCTATTTTTGGCGTCAACGTTTCTCAATTGAGACATGTTTTCCCACCAATGTAAAGCATTTATGTCTCTCCCCATCTGGTAAATTTTAGCACCAAATGTCTAAACTCATTGGCTAGTCAGAAGGGGTTGGGTTCTTAGAAAGTGGTAGTGTGGTAGAAAGTATGTTGGATTCGGAGCTGGAAAACTGGGCTTCCAGAATTCTCCCCTTTACTTACTAGCTCTGTGATGGGCAAAAAACTAAACTTCTCTGAGCCTTCTTACTTTTCAGAATTCAGGCAAATACCAAGTAGCTCTCAGGGTTGTTTTTAGGAGTAATTGAGCTAAATAGATGAAGTTCTTTTGAAAACTATAAAGCAAGGTTTGATAAACTTTCTCCGTAAAGGACCAGATAGTAAATACAGTGCTTTAGGCTTTGTGGACCATGGAGTCTCTGTTGCCACAACTCAGCTCTGCTGTGTAGCAGTCATAGACAATATGTAAATGAATGAGCATGGCTGTGTTCCAATAACACTATTTATGAACACTGAAATAATGAATTTTGAGTAATTTTCATGTGTCATGAATACTATTCTTCTTTTGATTTCTTTTTTCAACCATTTAAAAATGTAAAAATATTTCTCAACTCACCTACTGCACAAAAACAGGCTGGGAGGTGAGGTAGGTTTGGCCTGAGGGCTGTATGTAGTTTGGCTACCACTGTTATAAAGGGTTAGGCAGAGTAAAGTGTTAATTAGGGATTCCAGGATAGGTGATTGGTAGATAGAAATTGTTTAATTTTGATGATGAAAGAAGATGGAGATGATTTCAGTTCTTTTTCTAATATGGATTCAGAAATTTTTTCACATAAAGTGGGCATCTTTAATGTGATGTGGTTGTGCAGTGTATGTAGCTATGCAATTCAGGATTGTGTATAGTGTGTGCATGTGGCTCTAAGTCATATGTGACCCTGTATTATGAGTAGTTAAGAGTGGACTTGGGAGTCAGTTGCCTGGGTTGAATTTTGTCCCTGGATTTTACTAGCTGTGTAATCTTAGGGAAGTTTAACTTAATTTTTTGAGCCTAGTTTCCTCATTTGTAAAATGGGAATAATTTTACCTCAAGATTCTTATGATTACATGAGAAAATGCATGGAAGGGCTTAGAGTGCTTAGCACAAAGCACTCAATAAGTGTTAAGTGATAATATTCATTTGGATATAAGTTGTACATACCTTATTTGTTTTATCCTTCCTTCAGTTATTTTAAGAAATTATAATATCTTTAACTGGTTCTTGGTACAGGTTGTTGATGGACAATTCTTCTTTAACAAATTAAAATAATATAGAGGTAGATTAAAACCAAGTCCCCCTTTACCCAATTTCCTGCCCTCCCAGTGGTAATCATTGTTAAGAGTTGACTGTGAACTTGTACAGTCCTTTTTCTCTGTATTTACATGCATATGTATGTGCATATACAAATAAAAATATGTATTTAATTTTATTTATTTATTTTTTTCCTGGACAATGATGATTCCCTTTATTTTTTTAAACATCTTTATTGGAGTATAATTGCTTTACAATGGTGTGTTAGTTTCTGCTTTACAACAAAGTGAATCAGGTATACATATACATATGTTCCCATATCTCTTCCCTCTTGCGTCTGCCTCCCTCACACCCTCCCTATCCCACCCCTCTAGGTGGTCACAAACCACCTAGCTGATCTCCCTGTGCCATGCGGCTGCTTCCCACTAGCTATCCACCCTACGTTTGGTAGTGTATATATGTCCATGCCACTCTCTCACTTCGTCACAGCTTACCCTTCCCCCTCCCCATATCCTCAAGTCCATGCTATAGTAGGTCTGTGTTTTATTCCTGTCCTATCCCTAGTCTCTTCATGACATTTTTTTTTCTTAGAGTCCATATATATATGTTAGCATACGGTATTTGTTTTTCTCCTTCTGACTTACTTCACTCTGTATGACCGACTCCAGGTCTATCCACCTCATTACAAATAACTCAGTTTCATTTCTTTGTATGGCTGAGTAATATTCCATTGTATATATGTGCCACATCTTCTTTATCCTAAAAATATGTATTTTATGACTTACTTTTTTCCCAAAGAATATGTCTTAAGGCTCTCTCTCTTTTTTTTTAAAGAAATTGGTTCAAAGTATTTTTAAAAATTAATTTATTTGATTTATTTATTTTTGGCTGTGTTGGGTCTTCGTTGCTGCACGTGGGCTTTCTCTAGATGCGATGAGCGGGGGCTACTCTTCGTTGTGGTGCGCAGGCTTCACTTGTTCCAGAGCATGGGCTCTAGGTGCATGGGCTTCAGTAGTTGTGGCTCGCGGGCTCTAGAGCACAGGCTCAGTAGTTGTGGCACACAGGCTTAGTTGCTCTGCAGCATGTGGGATCTTCCCAGACCAGGGCTCAAACCCGTGTCCCCTGCATTCAGGCGGATTCTTAACCATTGTGCCACCAGGGAAGCCCTTAAGGCTCTTTTAGTGTCAGTATGTATATGTTCACTTTATCCTTTTTAATGGATACATAGTATTTCATACTACATGCTTCTTTAACCACTAGGATCAGTTTAGAGCATATCTCTCCAGTCTTTTTTATATGCATTTACACATATATGAGTACATTGAGAAACATAAAGTTTTGTCTTTTATATATGTATTTATATATAATATTTAATTATATAAATGACATATATGTATGATGTATGTGTTGTACTACAACTCACTTTTCTCAATAGTATATATCTGTGGGAGTTTTTTTTTTTTCTTTTGCGGTACGTGGGCCTCTCACTGTTGTGGCCTCTCCCATTGCGGAGCACAGGCTCCGGACGTGCAGGCTCAGCAGCCATGGCTTACGGGCCCAGCTGTTCCGCGGCACGTGGGATCCTCCCGGACTGGGGCACGAACCCCTGTCCCCCGCATTGGCAGGCGGACTCCCAAGCACTGCGCCACCAGGGAAGCCCCCTATGTGTGGGAGATTTTTATACATCAGTGTATAACCATCTCTCAGTTTTTAAACAGATGCATATTATTACACAGTACAGATGCACCACTTTTTATTTCACCATTCTCTTATAGATGAATATGTAAATTCTTTTCAGTTTTTTTGCTGTTGCAAACAATAAAAAATCCTTCAGTAAAAAATCCTTGTACATACATATTTGTACACATACAGGAATATTTCTCAGGTAGATACTAAGAAGTGGAATTGCTGGGTGACAGGTATGCGCTGGATATTTGGAATTTGCCATATGAAGAGGCTATTCCAGTTTATCTGCCAACAGTGCATGGAGTGCTGAATTTCTCACACTCAGAATGTGATATTAACAGATATATAATTTCGCTTCTCTGAAAGACAAAAAATGATATTGAATTATTTGAATTTGCATCTCCTTGCTTACTAAGGAGTTTGAGCCATCCCCTTACCATGCATGTATTGTCCATTTGTGTTTCTTCTTACTGATTTTTTTTAGCTCTTTATATATTCTGGATATTAATGCTTTGCTATACAAGTTGCAGATGTTTGCTCCCAGTCTGTTGCCTGTCTTTTCACCTTGTTCATGGTCAAATGGCCAAATGTATTTTTTTGTTGTTGTTGTTAATGGTCTTTGTATTTTATCTTTTTAAGGGAGCCTTTCTTCAGGTTAGAAATATATTCTGCCATATTTTCTTTTCATAGTTATATAGTTTTGTTTTTTATGTTTAGCCCTTTTATCTACCTGGAATTTATTTTTGTGACTGGTTTTAAGTAGGGCTTTAACTTTTTTCCCCAAAATGGATAGCCAGTTATTCTGACACCATTTATTATGCTATCTGTTCCTCATAAATTTGAAATGCCATCTTTACCATGGACTGCATTGCCATACATACATGTGTCTCTTTCTCTACTGATTGTTCTCCATTAGTCCAGTTGTATATTTCTCTGATGAAACCATATTGTTTAACTTACTATAGCTATAAGTAATATTTGTTAAAGCAAACTCTCATTGTTCTTTTTCAAGATTTTCTTGGCTTTCCTTGTACTCTTTTCAAATCAGTTAGTCAGTTTGGGACAAAAACATCTCTTTGGGATTTTTATTGAACTTGCATTGACTTTGGAATAATCTCAGAGGGGGGTTTGTGAAGATCCTAATATTTGGTCTTTCTACCAAAGAAAGGTGTATTTTATGTACTTCAGTAAAATTTTAGTCTTCTTTATATAGGTGTTGCATACTTCTTCTTGAGTTTATTCCTAGATGATTATTTTATAGCTCTGTTGCTCTTATGAGCAGGATAGTATCTATATCTATAGATATATATCTATATCTATATAGTAATTGCAGTGACCCGCCCTCCTTCCGGAGCACCCAGCCCTTCCTGCCCCCTCCTGGTGCCACCTGCCTCTGGAACCCTCACCTTAGGATAGGTTTTTTTTTAATTCATTCATTTATTTATTTAGGCTGCACCGGGTCTTAGTTGTGGCACGTGGGATCTTCACTGTGGTATGTGGGATCGTTTTTTTTTTTCTTTTGCGGTATGCTGGCCTCTCACCGCTGTGGCCTCTCCCGTTGCGGAGCACAGGCTCCAGACGCGCAGGCTCAGCAGCCATGGCTCAAAGGCCCAGCCGCTCCACGGCATGTGGGATCTTCCCGGACCGGGGCACGAACCCGTGTCCCCTGCATCGTCAGGCGGACTCTTAACCACTGCCCCACCAGGGAAGCCCTATGTGTGATCTTTTAGTTGCAGCATGTGGACTTCTTAGTTGTGGCATGCATGCGGGATCTAATTCCCTGACCAGGGATCGAACCCGGGCCCCCTGCATTGGGAGTGCGGAGTCTTACCCGCTGGACCATCAGGGAAGTCCCTGATAGTTGCTTTTTAAAATTACATTTTCTAATTGATTATTGCTGATGTATAGCAAAGCTTTTGATTTGTTTGTTGATTTTGCATTTAGCCTTTCTGCTGAGCTCTCTCGTTACTTCCTATCATAGTTTCTTTAGTTGAATTTGCTTGGATTTTCTAGATAGGTAATCATATAATCTGCAAGTTTTGAGTTCTGTCTCCTACTTTCCAATATTCGTATGTCTTATTTTATTTCTGTAAGTGGTAGCAATGATAATAGCAATTCTTGGCTTATTCCTGACTTTAATTATTGTTTATGTGAAAGATGCTTAATCTCACTCATGAGATAATTGCTAATTGAAACCACACTGTGATTCCTTTTTTAAAGCTATCAGAGTGTTAAAAATAAAAATGTTTGATAACACCTTTTTTTGTTGTCAAGGCTGTGGGGTAAAAGACACCTTGCACATTGCAGGTGGGAGTTTAAATTGGTACAATGCCTGTGGATGGCAGTTTGGCAGCATTATATAAAGGTACACATGAATTATGTGTACTCTTATGGGTATATTAGTGTACTTCATTAAAAGTTAAATATGCAAATTTCCTTTGATCCAGCAATCCCACTTCAGGGAATTTACATATAGATATACGTATATACACACAGACATACATATATGCAAAATGAAATATGCAGTTTTATCTGTCATAAGCAAATAATCAAATACTATTACTATATAGGTATTAAAAAATAAGAATGAGGGAATATCATGTACTGACAGGGAAAACAGTATCTTAAATTATTGTGACTATAAAAAAAGCTTGGTATATACTATGCTACTTTTCGTGTAGAAAGGGAGAGAAAGAACATATATTTATATTTGCTTATTTGCTGTAAGAAACTCTGGAGGGCTACACAGAATCTAATGAGTGGTTACTTGTGGGAGAGTGGGGGGAACTGAATGGATAGGAAACAGATTTGGGAGTGAACCTGTCCATTATATACCTCTTTCTTTGATTTTTGAATCTTATGATTATATTTTAAAAATTAAATTTAAAATGGTTTCTTGAATTATTTCAGCTCTTCCAAGGACATTTTTTTCTTGTTCTTGTTCTTTCTGTGTTACATGTTTTCTTCAAAATGGCTGTCTCCTGATTCTGTTCGTATTAAAGAATGACCTAGTAGAAGGGCTGACTGGGAGTTCTGTGTACCTAGGCAGATTGTCAACTGGTTTTGGGGGGAGTGGGTGGGCAGCTGGCTTTTACATTTGGAGGGCCCAAATGCCAGAGTGCAGAGGGCTTTGTACTAGGGTGCCCTTATTCTTCCTAGTTTGTTGAATTTGGTATTCTATCTGCAGGAATTTCTTTATTTTGAGGCGAGAGTTCATCAACTGTGTCGTAATTCAGACCTTCAGTTAACCCCTGGTTTTAGCCCTTTTCTCACTCTGGCTCTCTTTAGGATCAGTCTTCTTTGAGTTTGGAACCCCTCTGGGGTTTTGCCCTGTAAATCAGTTCCCTCCCGGGTTGGAACCCTTTCTATTACATATTTCAGGTTGTAGCATTTTTTTTTTTTTTTTTTTTTTTTTGCGGTACGCGGGCCTCTCACTGTTGTGGCCTCTCCCTTTGTGGAGCACAGGCTCCGGATGCACAGGCTCAGCGGCCATGGCTCACGGGCCCAGCCGCTCCGCGGTATGTGGGATCTTCCTGGACCGGGGCACGAACCCGTGTCCTCTGCATCGGCAGGCGGACTCTCAACCACTGCGCCACCAGGGAAGTCCTGTAGCATTCCTTTGATTTGTGTTATCAGCTAGTTCTTTCCTGTTTGCTCTCTGTCAGAAATTGTTGAAATCTTGTATTTGCTATGCCATTTTCCATTCCTGTCTTTGACTTGTGATTTATACTTCTGTACTATTTTACCATCACTTTTTCAGGGTCTTGGAAAGTACAGGAGATATAGGTGTTCAGTTCACCTTCTTGAACTAGAAGGCGGCAGTAGTATATCTTAAGCTTGGATAAACTGTAGGGTCCTTGAGGACAAAGACTGACTTTTGTTCTTTTATCCCCAGATCCTGACACAGTGCTTTGCACTTGGTAAATGTTTATTGGTATGAATACACATGTATGAGAGAGAGAGACGATTGTCAGTGGAAAATTTACTGTGTAATTCTGACTATTTAAATATGCATTCTTTCAATTGCTGGTTCCAAAAGTTGAAGAAATTATTGAGTCATTGACAAAGTACTGATTGTATGCTGGATTTCCCATGGATAGAACCATGGTAAGCTACAGGAGGAAACTTATCTTGAGCTTTTAACTCAAATGCTCCAAGATTATATATCAAATATATTGAAGGAGTACATATGGGACACAGATTTGTGAGATTTTCCCTATAATTTCAATCTCTATAGAAGTGCTTTTGCAATTGTCTTTATACGTATTCCTAGGGCTTAAATCAATGTGTTATCATTTTATGAAGGAAATAATGGTCACACATGGGTTATGATACATAGCCGTTGAACTCAGTAAGAGACTTCAGGTTTGAGGCCTGATTTTTGTGGACTATTTTACTGAGCTATGTTTCTGCACTGCTGAGTATAGAAGAGATACCCTGGTCACTGAAGCATACCCCTTTAGCAATGCCACCATGGTTTCTTACTGGAAAACTTTAAAAGAATGTATTATATACTTTTCAGCTTTACTAAATAGTCTCCTGAAAAATCATTTAATGTTTTCTTGAGTATTGTTGTATAGCGCTTTAGTATAGTGCTGCCCTTAGGGGTTATTAAGAGGTAGGAAATAAAAGCTTCCATTTATTGATTATTATATTGTTCCAGGCACTGTGCTAAGTACTTTACATGTATATTACCATTTTATTTTCATATTATTCCTGTGAGATTTCACAAATGAAATAAAAAATGAATGAGGTTAAGTAATTTGCCCCAAATCTCTGAGGAGTGAGAGGCAGAACCATGATTGATTCCAGGTTTCTCCCACTCCAAAGCCTGAGTTTTGTGAAACTCTGTTTTATGGTCAAGAAGCTATTGGATCCATGATGAAAAGGCCCCAGATATACTATGCTTAGTGAAGTTCTTTGCCTGTTTTGTTAAAATTTGTTTTTTTTATTCATTGTTTACCCTTAGGCCACCAGCTATTACATTTTATTGATGTCAGGTCTTTTCTCTTCATACCAATGATTCTCAACCCAGGAATCCAGGCAGAAGATAAGGAGAGTGGACAGAATGGGGTCGTGGTGGTGGTGAGGGAGGTAGAGAGTATAGTTTTAAAAAGGCATATTTGATATTATGATGGCTTTGATTTTAGTCACAATATTTTAAGATTCTTAAAGACATCATATTTTATTGAGATATAATTTATATATCATAAAATTCACCAATATAAATGTCAGTGATTTTTAGCAAATTTATAGAGTTGTATAACCTTGATAAAAATCTAATTTTAGAACATTTCATCACCCCCAAAATATTTCTTGTGCGAGTTTGCAGTCAGTCCTATTCCTATACCCCAGCCCAAGGCAATAAATAATCTATTTTCTGTCTCTATAGATTTGCATATTCTAGACATTTCATATAAATGTAACCATACAGTACGTGGTCTTTCCTTTGGCTTCTTTCACGTAGCATAATGTTATCAAGGTTCATCCTTATTGTAGCATGTATCAATACCTCATTTCTTTTTATTGCTGAATAATATTGTATTGCATGGATATAACACATTTTGTTTATCCAACTGTTGTTAGACATTTGGATTGTTTCCACCTTTTGGCTATTGTGACTAGTGCTGCTATGAACACTTGTATATAAGTTTTTGTGTGGACGTAAGTTTTCATTTCTCTTGGGTAGATGGTATTCATATGGTAACTCTATGTTTAACTCGTTGAGGAACTGCCAGACTGTGTTCTATTCTACATTCCCACCAGCAATGTATTAGGGGTCTATTTTCTTCATATCCTCACCATCACTTGTTACTGTCTTATCTTTTTTATTGTAACCATCCTCATGGGTATGGAGAAGTATTTGTGATTATGATTTGTATTTCTCTAATGAGTAACAATGTGGAACATCTTTTCATGTGTTTATTGGCCACTTGTATATATTCTTTAGAGAAATGCCTATTCAGATCTTTAGCCCATTGGATTATTTATCTTTTCATTATTGAATTGTTGGAATTCTTTATATATTCTGAATACCAGTCCCTTATCAGGTATATGATTTGCACATATTTTCTCCCAGCCTTTTCACTTTTCACTTCCTTGATGGCATCCTTTGAAGCACAAAAGTTTTAAATTTTGTTGAGGTCCAGCTTCTCAATTTTCTCTTTTATCACTTGTACTTTTGCTGTTGTACTTAGGAAACCATTGCATAACCGAGAGGCACTATAATTCACTTTAATGTTTTCTTCTAAGAGTTTTATAGTTTTAGTCCATGTTCCACTTTGAGTTCATTTCTTGTATGGTGTGAGGTAGGAGTCCAACTTCATTCTTTTGTATGTGGATATCCAGTTGTCCCAGTACCTTTTGTTGAAAGACTGTTCTTTTCCCATTGAATTGTCTTGGCTTCTCTGTTGAAAATCAATTGACCATAAATGTTAAGGTTTACATCTAGACTCTCAATTCTATTTCATTGATCTATATACCCTTACCTTATTCTGTTCATTTCTAATTTAATTCTTTTGTGGTAGGAGAGCATACTTTGGTTTCAATCCTTTTAAATTTATTGAGATTTATTTTATTGCATAGTACATGATCTGTTCTTGAGATTTTTCCACATGTGCTTGAAAAGACTGTATATTTTGTTCTTGCTGGGTGGAGTGTTCTATAGATGGCAGTTAGGTCAAGTTGATTGATAGTATTGGTCAAGTTTTCCAGATTCTTGCTCGTTTTCTGTCTCATTTTTCTCCCCATTATTGAGAATGGGGTATTAACATCTTCTACTGTTATTACTGAATTGTTTATTTCTCTCTTCAGTTTTGTCAGTTTTTATTTAATGTATTTGGGGCTCTGTTGTTAGATGTGTATATGTTTATAATTGTTATATTGTCCTGGTGAATTAATCTCTCCATGCTTATAAAATGTCCTTCTTTGTCTCTAGTAATATTTTTTGTCTTAGGGTTGGTTTTTAAAAGACTGAAGGAACACTCATTTCCCCATTTCTCTACTTTGCTGCTTCTTATTCTATAGTTTGGGAAACCAGGTAACCAGACATTATTAAAATTATTATACCAAAGCAGCACTACTTTCCCCTCTATTTTTATATTAGGATTCTGAGTAAGATTTCATTTTTTAAAAGAGGTTCTGCATTTTAAAAATTTTGGGGCTTCCCTGGTGGGTGCAGTGGTTGAGAGTCCTCCTGGCGATGCAGGGGATACGGGTTCGTGCCCCGGTCTGGGAGGATCCCACATGCTGCGGAGTGGCTGGGCCCGTGAGCCATGGCCGCTGAGCCTGCGCGTCCGGAGCCTGTGCTCCGCAGCGGGAGAGGCCACAGCAGTGAGAGGCCCGCGTACCGGAAAAAAAAATTTTTTGAAGGCTTTTTCCTACTTAAATTCTCTGATTTTTACCTATTTTTGTCTGCTTAGCAATCCTTTTGTCTTACTTATGGATCTTTGCTTTTGAGGTTTCTGGATAAGTTACCTTTAGTTAAGTGAATAGAGTTACTCTTTTTTTTTTGAATAGAGTTATTCTTACTTAAAAATGTCCAATCTAAAATGTTAACATTTGGGGATGTGAGTGAAGGGTATACTAAATTCTTTGTATATTCTTGCAGGTCTTTTTCCAAGTCCAAAATTATGTCAAAATAAGTTAAAGAAAAAAATTCTCTACCTATGTGAGGCATTGTTAATTACCTTTTCCCACTTGCAGGTAATACTAGTCTTATTGACTTTCAATGATTTGGCAGTGTAGAGTACTGATGAAGATATGGAGGAACTGGAATTCTTCTGTACTGCTCCTGGGAATGCAAAATGATACAACCACCTTGAAAAACAGATGGCAGTTTCTTTAAAGGTTAAGCATACATTTTCTGATACAGCCATTCCACTATTAGGTACTTTCTCAAGATAAATGAGAGTACATGTCCATGTAAAGATTTGTACACAGATCTTCATAGCAACCTTATTCATAATAGTCCATAAGTGAAATTCAACCCAAATGTCATCAAGAGGTGAATAAATAAATTATGATATATCCAGATAATGGACTACTTAGAGGAATTACAAAGGGACAGGAGTAAGAGCTCTTGGTGGAGAAGCATATGTTCATTGTCTTGATTTTGGAGATGGTTTCAGAGGTGTACATCTGTGTCAAAATTTATCAAATTGTACATTTTAAACACATGTAATTTACTGTATGACAATTATACCTGAGAAAGTTGATTAAAAGAATTTTAAGCCCCTTGGGGAAAAAATATGATGGATTGCTAGAAGGGTCTGAGAACTAGATTGCTAACCAACGTTCATGCAATATGAAGACTTATTGAGCTATATGCCAAGTAGTCTGCTAAGCACTGAGGACTACAGTGGTAAACAAGATAAGACACAGTCCCTGGAGTCTGCTGGTTGCTAAGATTGGACAGAAAAAAGAGCAAACTTCTTATTAAGAAAAAAGGGATTAAACAGTCAGGTGACTTTTCTCCTTAATGATTTCCTTTGTGGGGTGATTTTAATATATCCTTTTTTCCCCTTCAGGTTGCTATGGAAACATATGACCACATAAAAGGAAGTCTATTCTGATAATTCTGATACCTGAGATGCAACTGGACTGAAGAGTGGAACAGGAAAAATTTTAGTGCCAACCTTAATTACAATGGATACTGATTCAGGGGAGCCAGCTAGCACAGAAGATTCTGAGAAACCTGATGGAGTTTCATTGGAAAACAGAGTTCGTCAGGTTGCCGCAACTTTGACAGTGGAAGCTAGACTAAAGGAGAAAAACAGTACCTTCTGTGCTTCTGGAGAAACTATAGAAAGGAAGAGATTCTTTCGAAAGAGTGTTGAGATGACAGAAGATGACAAAGTTGCTGAATCTTCCTCCAAAGATGAGAGAATAAAGACTGCAACAAATATTCCAAGAGTAGAAAAGCTTCCTACAAATGTGCTAAGAGGCAGACAAGAAGTTAAATACGAGCAATGTTCAAAGGGAATGTCAGAATCCTCAAAAGATTGTTTCAAGGAGAAAAATGAAAAGGAAATGGAAGAAGAAGCAGAAATGAAGGCTGTAGCTACTTCTCCTAGTGGCAGGTTCCTGAAATTTGACATAGAGCTGGGAAGAGGAGCATTTAAAACAGTATATAAAGGACTGGACACTGAAACATGGGTTGAGGTTGCTTGGTGTGAGCTGCAGGTGCGTATACAATCTTCTTGGTTTTAATAAATTCCAGTTTTAGCTGGCCTGGGCTTCTGAGTGATCCAGTATTAAAATGTATCATGGATTAAAATAAAACGAAAGACTTGTCCCCACATCCCTGAAATTATGCTCCTTTCTTAGATCCTCTTAGGAGCTCACACCAAATTTTTTTTTCCTGTTGTTTTCTCCTCTGCTTTAAAGGGAAAAAGTCTATTCTGCCTTTCTTTGGGGAAATGCTCCTAATTCATTACCCTTAGGAAATTCCCAAAACTCTTAATGTCTCATTTTGAAAACTTTTAGTAAATATATGCCTTATGAGTTGATTGTTATACTAAATATTTGAGAGTGTGATGTGTTAGGGATATATGCAGTATGATATTTACCATCTCTCTTTATCTTTCAACAAACTTTTGGGGGTTCATGTGTTGTTTTTCAGAACAGGAAATGGTTTTCTTGTTTCTTTGAGGGCTTCTAGTAATATAAACTCCTCTCCATGCCTTTGAGTTTACCTCAGAGAGGATCTCTGGAAGAAATAATCACCAGAATCTACTGAGCTTAGTCAACTGGA
This sequence comes from Physeter macrocephalus, assembly GCF_002837175.3. NCBI lineage: Eukaryota > Metazoa > Chordata > Mammalia > Artiodactyla > Physeteridae > Physeter > Physeter macrocephalus. Next base: position 34,629,127 of record NC_041234.1, on the reverse strand, counting down.
ATGTTGTTTAGGAAGGAGAAGTGAAAGCATCAGAAGAATAGTTGAATTACCTAGATGTTTGTTTCCATAATAAATGTTTATATGGTACTTGTAACTAATGAAGGACTAAATGGAGACAGAACATCATAGAAAGGGTTATAATAGGAATAGTTTCAGACAGATGTAGCTTAAACATAAGGAAAACCTTTGTGACTTCAGCCAGCTCATGGGAAATGGTCAGTGTTCACAAGAGATGCTTAAAATTAAGATTAAATAAAGCCAATCACTAAGTACAGGTTTTTTTGTTGTTCAAATTCCAGTGGTCTGTGTGTGTGGGTGTGTATGTATGTACCATGATTTCATGCCTTCTGAATTTGCTATAGATTGCCATTTAGATAGGTTGAAATTTAGTCTTGGTCCCTCCATTTCTAGGAAGCCTTTTGTTTCAAAACTTTACTCTGTTTTTTAAAAAACTTTACTCTCCTTTTGTTTCAAAACACTCTGCCAGTGTTTGCTTTGTATGCAGATTCAGGAGACTATTGTCAGAGACTGAGATTCTGTAAGTCTGGGGTGGGATGCAAGACTGCAATTTTAACAAGCTTTCAAAGTGCTTCGAGTATAGGAAGTCCCTTGACGACTCTTTGGAATGCAAGTTACCTAGCAGTCAAGCCATTCTAGTAGTTCTTGAAAGATGTGTGCATGTGCTGTGTGGGGTTTGCTTGGTTTTCTTCTTATCCCCTTTTAACCCTTTAAGAATTTTATTTTAAGGTCTGTGTCACAGTAGGAATATTAGATACTGCGAGTAAACAAACATTAAGATCGCCTGAAATTATACTACTTTGAGGATGCTTTAAACATTTCAGTATATATCTTTATGGACTCTTTCTTTTGCATAAATGTATATATGACTGTATGCCACCCCCATGGAATCGTACTATAAGGTTTGAACAAAACTTTTTTTTTAACTTATGATGAACATCTTTTCATTACTGGTAATTGTACATTTACATCATTATTATTATTATTTTTTTTTTTTTTGTGGTATGCGGGCCTCCCTCTGTTGTGGCCTCTCCCGTTGCGGAGCACAGGCTCCGGACGCGCAGGCTCAGCGGCCATGGCTCACGGGCCCAGCCGCTCCGCGGCATGTGGGATCCTC
>NC_041234.1:34627279-34627956 GCF_002837175.3 Physeter macrocephalus | reverse complement strand
CCGGTTCCCCTGCATCGGCAGGCGGACGCGCAACCACTGCGCCACCAGGGAAGCCCCTACATCATTATTTTTAATAGATGCCCTTATAAGTTATTTAATCAGTTCTCTATTGTTGGACTTCTAGATTTTTCTCCAATATTTCACTATTATAACCATGGTTGTGATCAATATCCTTGCATATATATATTGAAAATTATGTAAATTTTAATTTAATCTCTGCATTGTGATTTCAGTAAAACTCATCTTTTTTGGGGGTGGGGGCCACAAAATGTAAAATATTTACTATCTGGTCCTTTGTTGTTGTTGCTATTGTCGTTTGCTTTTTTTCTTCCAGTTTTATTGAGATATAATTGACATACAACACTGTGTAAGTTTAAGATGTACAGCATAATGATTTGACTTAAATACATCATGAAATGATTATCACAGTAAGTTTAGTGAACATCGTCTCAAATAGATAGAAAATTAAATAGAAGAAAATATTTTTTCCTTGTGATGAGAACCCTTAGGATTTACTCCCTTAACAATTTTCATAGATAACATACAGTAGTAGTGTTATCTTTAGCATGTTGTACATTACATCTCTAGTACTTATTTATCTTATAAATCTTTTGACTGCAGTAACACTCATCTTTTTTTTTTTTTTTTTTTTTTTTTTTTTTTTTTTTTTTTTTTGC
>NC_041234.1:34615041-34627162 GCF_002837175.3 Physeter macrocephalus | reverse complement strand
CTGCATCGGCAGGCGGACTCTCAACCACTGCGCCACCAGGGAAGCCCAGCACTCATCTTTTAGTGATACTCTGTTTGTAAATGGGGGAGATAGTTTCCATTCACTTGGTAGTAGGACACATAGTGAAGATATGTCAAGTATTTTGCAAATTGTGTACTCTAGCTATGCTAAAGAATGTTTAGGTAAAACTTGAAAATATTTTAGTGGTAGGAACTGCCTAGGGGAATACCTTCTATTATTCACCTGTGGAAAGGTTGAAAGATCCCATAAGGTCTTACTACTCCAAGTGTAGTCTCTGGACCAGTAGCATGGACGTCACCTGGGAACTTGGAGCCGCATGTTCCTAGGCCTCATCCCAGACTATTGAATCAGAGTCTACCTCTTAGTAACATCTGCAGGTGATTTGTATGCACCATAGAGCTTGAAAAGCACTGAAATAAGGGACTAATTCCAAGAGCTAGCTGAATCAGAGGAGGAATTCCCTTAATACACCAACATGAGCTTTATATTGTATCATATATACTGATTCCTGGCATCCACTCCAGACTTTCTAAATTAGAATCTTCAGGAGGTGAGGCCCAGGAACTTACTTTTTTTAAGAAATCAATTAATTAATTAATTAATTTTGGCTGTGCTGGGTCTTCTTTGCTGCACGCGGGCTCTAGTTGCGGTGAACAGGGGGGCTACTCTTCCTTGTGGTGTGCGGGCTTCTCATTGCGGTGGCTTCTCTTGTTGCAGAGCATGGGCTCTAGGTGCGCGGGCTTCAGGAGTTGTGGCTCGCGGGCTCTAGAGCGCAGGCTCAGTAGTTGTGGCACACGGACTTAGTTGCTCCGTGACATGTGGTGTCTTCCCGGACTAGGGCTCAAACCCGTGTCCCCTGCATTGGCAAGCGGATTCTTAACCACTGTGCCACCAGGGAAGCCCCAGGAGCTTACTTTTATTATTTATATTTTTATGAAGTTTTATTTTATTATTATTATTTTTTGGTCACACTGTGCATCTTGAAGGATCTTAGTTCCCCAACCAGGGATCAAACCTGTGGCCCCTGCCGTGGAAGCTCAGAGTCTTAACCACTGGACTGCCAGGGAATTCCCCACAGGAACTTACTTTTCTTTTTTTTTTAACATCTTTATTGGAGTATAATTGCTTTACAATGGTGTGTTAGTTTCTGCTTTATAACAAAGTGAATCAGTTATACATATACAAAAGTTCTCCAGGTAATTGGATATATGGCCAGATTTGGGGATCTCTCATGTGGAGCAAATGTTGTAAATTTTAATTTACAAAAATAAAGTACATTTTAATTTATACAAAGAACAACAATTGCAATCTTCTATTCCGAAAGGAATGTCAGAATTAGTGGACTTAGTTGATACAATTTTTGGATCTCATGTCACCTTCTGCATATTTGGAATTAGGAAAAACTAACTTATTTAGAATCCCAGAAGGATAAGGGCATCATCTTTTAATTACTTTCCTGTGAGTAGTATGCAGTTTGTAATGTACAATTTCTCATATTTTTCTGTAGTCTTACTCTTTATTATATAATTAAACAATTTTGTTGAAAAACATCCCAGTGAGCAGTTTAAATGTTTAAATTATTCTTGATTCTTTCCCAACCTTTGTTTATATATATGTGTGTGTATAATATATAAAATTGGTGTGTCTATACTTTTGTTATCAATTTGACGTATTTTCTGTTTATTAACATCATTAAAATATGTAAACTATATTTTATTGCATACATACCACCTCTTAATCTTCTCCCCTGAAATTTGGCAGTTCTTTTCTTTCTTAAAATTTTATTTTTGCATGTTTGATTTGAAATTCACAGCTCAGAAAAAGGTTTTTATACCTTTTTCTCTTGATGGCATTTCCCCCTATTGTAGATATTTGAGCCTTGTTAAACAATTCTTAAAAGCCTCATATCCATTTATTTAGAATACATGGACTTTAGGGCAGTGCAAAGAACCAGGAGAGACAGATTTTACTGCTGATATTTGACTTTGAGATGTTAAAAACAAACAAATCCTTTGATGATGTGGGTCAGATTTAGGATTTGGCCATAAACATTTGCATTTCAACAGTCTGTCATATTTTATGGTTTCTATAATTTGATTTTTTTAATGCATTATTGGGAAGAACCTGTTGTTCTTTGTAAAGAACTTGTAAATTACTTGGTAATTGCTTGGTAAATTGGTAATTTATTGTGAGTGAGGGCTGTCAGTCATACATTTTATTTAGAAGACTTTTAGTTCATGATGTTGAAAGACCTGGTTACATGTTACTAAAAGACCTGTTTAGTAACTTTTAGAAGGAGTCAGTCACAAGAGTTTGTAATAGTTTTCTCCTACACTAACAACATGAAAATCAACAACACCTTGCTTTTACATATGGAAACACAACCAGTTTTAGCTTTACTCCCGCTAGCATGCTTGTCATTTGTTTTCTTGATGGAACTGAGTTTTCATATAACGCTATTTTCCAATTGAAGGAACATCATAGATATGTAAAATTTTTTGTTATTTGACTGTTTCTAAAATGTATTTGAGTGTGCTTGTAATAAGCTTCACTGTGGGGTCAATTCTGTGATTATGTCCTTTTCAAGGTAATTAATTAAACAGGCCTTCTTTAAGTAACATCTAACAACTAGACCTCTAAGAAGTCAGCTATAGTCTCTGAACTGAACCAAAAATGGCACTGGAAAGAAAGATTAAAAAAAAGACATAGCTGACTGTAGCAAGTTGATGTGTTGAGTGAGCATTCTAATACACTTTGTTTATAGTAGTGAATATATTCCAAGCAATGCAGTAGAAGTAACAGTTTAAAGATCTATACTTCCATGCCTAAAGTATCTTATCAAAATTGTGGAGGAACTTGTTTCTGTTTTATTTTCATTTATCAAATAAAAACACTTTGGGGAGAAGTATATTTTTAGGCAGACCTACATTTAATTGTGAAATTAGAATTAGATAATAATGTGAAAATAGCTGAATTTCCAATAAAGGAAAAAGTAATTAAAAATATATGCTAGAATTTCTGTTTCTGAATAAATATTGTTGTCTAAAGTATTCACTCTGGGATATTTTTGCTCTTAAAATATTTTTGTTATGACCCTCTTGGAAGTGATTCCAGATTCTGTTAGAGCTACACAAGAAAATGCTTTATTACATATAAGCACACCCTAAGTAGTGTTATTCAGTTTTAATTTCCCACTGTCTTCATCAGACACAGCCCTCAAAGTGCAGTGCTCTCATAGGCAAAGAATGATTACATCGAAGGGAGGAGGGATAAAACTTGCTTAACTATATATGTTCTAGTTTCTTTGTTTAAAAGCTAGTCACATAACTTTATTAAGTATAAACCAAAGACAGATGTTTTCATAAAATGACAAAGGGTGAGAGTGGCAGGAGACAGACTTGGTCTGGGAAATACCATTAATGTCCCCAGTTAGTTCATTCAGTGAGTTAGTTTTGAGCTAACTATCTGCTTGATCGATAACAAATTGATACATCTAGTTGGCTGAATGAATAATTGCACCCCAAAGATGTTCATGTCCTAATCCCTGGAACCTATAAATATGTTATGTAACATTGCAAAATGGATTTTGCAGCTACGATTAAACTAAAGATCTTGTGATAGGTAGATTATCCTGGATTATCTGGGTGGGCCCAGTGTAATCACAAGGATTCTTTTTTTAAAAATACATTTATTTGGCTGCTTTGGGTCTTAGTTGCAGCACGCGGGAACTTTCGTTGTGCCACGCGGGCTTCTCTCTAGTTGTGATGTGTGGGTTTTTCTCTCTCTAGTTGTGGCGCATGGGCTCCAGGGTGTGTGGGCTCTGTAGTTTGTGGCGTGCAGGCTCCAGGGTTTGTGGGTTCTGTAGTTTGTGGCACGCGGGCTCTCTCGTTGACGTGTGCGAGCTCAGTAGTTGTGCTGCACAGGCTTAGTTGTCCTGCACCATGTGGGATCATCTTAGTTCCCCGACCAGGGATCGAACCCACGTCCCCTGCATTGGAAGGTGGATTTTTTACCACTGGACCACCAGGGAAGTCCCACAAGGGTCCTTTTGAGAGGAAGGATGGCCATTAGTCAGAAGGAGATCTGACAATGGAAGCTGAGGTTGGAGTGATAGGAATGTGGGCAACCTCTAAAAGCTGGGAAAGGCAAGGAAACAGATTCTTCCCTAGAGCGTACAGAAGGAACACACCCTTGCCAACACCTTGATTTTAGTTGAGAGAGACTCATTTGGATTTTTGATCTCTACAATCGGAAGATAATAAATTTGTGTTGTTTTAAGCCACTAAATTTGTGGTAATTTGTTATAGCAGCAATAGGAAATGAATACAGTACACATAGCTATCATTCATTCATTTGTTCATTCATTCAACAAATAAATATTCAGTACCTACAGTGTACCAGAACTGTGCTAAGTGCTAGGGACGTAATGGGGATAAAAAGCAGACACAGGCACCATTTTCATAAAGCTTACAGTAGAGGGAGTTTATAGTCAGTAAGAAGAAGGCTTGGAGATTGGAATTGGTGAAAAGATGAAAGGGCTGTTAAATATAGATTTGTTTCAAAGAAATGGTAGGGTTGGGAATAGCAAGCAACATGGATACTACTCCTTTACTACTTAGTTTTCTTTTTTATTTTGAGATAATTTGCTACTAACAGAATAATTGCAAAGATAGTATAGAGAAGTTCCTGTATGTCCTTCACTCAATTTTCCCTTATGCTAATATTTTAATCAGAGAACATTTATCAAAACTTAAGAAATTAGTATTACTACAGTACTATGAACTAAAGTACAGAACTTGTTTGGATTTCACCAGTTTTCCTACTGGTGTTCTTTTTTCAATGGTATGATCCAGTTCAGGATCCCACATTGCATGTAGTTATGTCCCTTTAGTCTCTTCCAATCTGTGACAGTTCTTCAATCTTTGTTTTTCATGATCTTGAACTTTTTTTCTTTTTTTTTGATGATCTTGAACTTTTAATGAGTACTGCTCAGTTAGTTTGTAGAGTGTTCCTTAATTTGGGTTTGTCTTATGTTTTCACATGATTAGATTTAGGCTATGAATTTTGGCAAGAATACCATAGAAATGATGTACCCATCTCAGTGCATCATAGCAGGGGGTACATTATGTCAATATGGATTACTGGTTATGATAACCTTTATCATTTGGTTAGGGTGGTGTCTGATAGGTATTCTTTATTGTAAATTAATATTTTCCCTTTGTAGATTAATAAATATCTTGAGAACAGATACTTTGAGACTATGCAAATATCTGTTTCTCCTCAAACTTTCCCTTATTATTTTAGCATCCATTGGTGTATTTTTCCTGTAATAAGTATTACTCTGGTGTTCTAATGGTTATTTCCTATTTCCCACATTCCTTCTACATTTATTAATTGGAATTACCTCTTAGTTTTATGTGGTCTCTTCTTAAGTATGACTGTTAAGTTTCTGAAAACCCAACAATCGGGGAAATTTGTCATTGAGGAACTTTAATATATCTTAAGTTATTAATAATGGTGTCATACACTTTTGCATTTATCAAAATTAGTATTAATTGAGTACTTATGCAGGTACTTAATTTGAATATTTTATTTATTCTTGCAATAGTTATGTGAGGTAGGGATGATTAGTTTTCAGGTGGTAGAAGTGAGGTTTAGATACATTAAGTAACTTTCCCAAAGGGGTAGAGTAAGGATTTATAGTCCATCAATTGTATATATAAAACACTTACATAGATGATTTAAGAATTTCCTCCTCATTACTTATTTGAGCAGATCACTCTTTCATGTTTTTAACCATTTTACAACAAATGATTTCTTAAATGGACACTTTAAAATAAGATTCTTTTTTCCCCCCAAATGAGTTAGAACTTAATTTTGGGCTTCAGGATCAGCGTCAGAGACTCTAGTCTGAGAAATCATCATTCCTGTAAAATAAGGTTCTTAACATTAAACTAACTGCTGAAGCTCAAAGGGTACTAGTTAATGGTGTCATTTAAGGCCACTTTCTGGCTTGGGGGCTCTGAGGAACAGTTTCATGGTTGGGTTACCATGGTTCAATGTCTGGCCTTCACCTTTTTTCAGTGTCCAGAGGTGGTTGGACACGTTGGGGAGACTGACTTGTGCTAACTCAAATGCCTAGGTTTAGGACAGAAATTTATTAATTTAGAATGAATTAATTTTATCTGATATAGTTGTTAGGTCATATGGTCTAATTGGTCTGTAGGTTAGATACATGGGAAGCTAAATTATAATCAGAAGCTGGCTTAGTAAGTACAGAGTCAGAACAAAGGTACTAGATGTTCCTGTGTGTCCTGCTTAGACGGTATACTGACTAAATGAACTGGATGCTCAGGTTCTAACTGGATGAGGGCATCCTCTTTGTTTAACAGTACTGGAAGACAAGTGAACCTGGTTATGTCTGTGGTTCATCCCCCTTTCCATATGTTATCTTTACCACCATCGATGAACACTTTTCTTTAGGTATTAATACATACCATTGCTGTCTAAAAGCTTTAACATGCTCATATGGCCAAACTGTGATTATTATATGCTGATTTCTTGATTAATACTTTGATGTTACCATTTACAAATTATAATTACCCTAGTGTGTGTTTATTTCATTTAGTTTTACACATATCTCTCCATGGAAGTGGTTTGTGAATGAGGTATCTGTAGTCATTACTGTGAATATTGTTTCTGAGAGGCAGAGCTTTGAACTGGGAAGTACTTGGGATTCATAATACAGCAGACCTAAGTTCCAGTTTGCCTGTGCCAGTTAGGTACCTTGGGCAAGCTAAGCAGTTTAGCATTTTGGAGCTTTACTTTTTCACTTTTTTAAAAAAGAAAAATATAATAAATATTTCTGATATCCAAAAAAAGAATAAAGAATAACATAATGGAAATTGTGTACCTACTGTTCAGCTTGAGAAATAAAACGTTGAGAATTAGAGATAATGCTTATAGAGCACATGGTACATGTTTGAGTATTCAATAAATGTTAGTGATAAAATACTGAGTAACCTCATATTTATCCAGAATATTCATTGATATTTAAGAACCATTTTGAAGCCTTCATAGCATTCATCTTTACTTGAACAAGTTATTTTATAATACAGCTTTTATAACAATGTTGATGATTTCTTCCTTTTTTCACGTTTGCAGAAACAGATCCACATAGCCTCTGACCTGGTTCTGTAGTGTTCATTGTTGGTGTTTGCATTAAGAGACATAGCTGACAACTCCATAGTTTACCTTTTGGAAACTAAATGCTTCTTATCTTGAATAAATACATATGCAGTTAGTCATGTTGGTATTGTACCTTGTCTCAGGAAAGGTTTTGCATATATTTTTAGCATTCCGTATATTATAATAGATAAAGTGTTTAGTTAACATGAGGACAGTATTTCTTTTTAAAGAAGTGTCAGTAGTTAAAATCTGTTTGGTAAATTTGTATTTGACCTCTATTATATTTATCAGCCATATAAATTAATATTTATAACACTGAAAATTTGATATTTGATACTATTTTTTGGTGACCTTACTACTAGAGACAGTAGATTTAGGGATCATTTTTGTAGACTATAATTTTCCGACTCTGTCAGCTCCATTAGCTGTCACTGCTCTCTAGTTTGCCTTTTGTGGTTCATCACTCCTTTCTTGAGTACGAACTCTACTCATTGGCGACGTGTGAAAATTACCTTATCAGAGTGGTTATCATTAGTACAATAGAGTGTATGTGTGTGTGTCTGTGTGTCAATCTGTCTGTGTTTAAAGGAGGATTACTATAGTAGCTGAAAACTTTCCTCTGATTTTGGTGCTAGTTTGACAGGTTTACTTTCCTCTCACTGAATTAGAAGTGGACCTTTGAAGATCTTGGCCATACCTTTTTAGTGGACTTACCTCCAGCATTATGTCTGGGACAGCAGTTGTAATTTTGTAAAGCTGTTTACTCTTAATGCTGACTACTTTTGATCCATAGGATCAAAGGATAAAGAGGAGTAATTTAGTTTGGTACATGAAAGACTTGTGTTCTGCTAATTTAATCAGAAGGCATCAAAATTTATTCATTATTCTTCAGAGTAGATCTACTGATCTATCATGAGAGGATGACTCCTAGCTAATTACAGGGACATTTAGGATTTATTAGTCATTTTAGGTTAGCTAGAAAAGCATAAACACTTTACTTGTTTCCAGCTCTCTTCTAAGTTTGTTGTTCCTTCCTTTTGTTCTTTGAGTTCCTTAACTTTTTTTTTCAGACTTAAAAAAAAATTGAGATACACTGTGTAAGTTTAAGGTGTACAACTGTTGGTTTGATACATTTATATATTGCAATATGATCACTATAGTAACGTTAGTTAACACCTTTATCATGCATGTCACATATTTATCATTTCTTTTTTGTGTTGAGAACAGCCAAGGTTTAGTCTATTAGGAAGTTTGAAGTTTACCATACAGTACTGTTGACTATAATCACTATGCTGTATATTAGATCTCTAGAACTTATTTCTCTACTAGTTGTAAGTTTGTACCCTGAAATAATATTCCCCTACCCCTCAGCCCCTGGTAACCACTATTCTACTCTGATTTTACAAGTTCAGATTTTTAGACTCCACATATAAATGTATGATATTTGTAATTTGAAGGGATATCTGCATACCCATGTTCACTGCAGCATTCACAGTAGCCAAGATATGACAACAACCTAAGTGTCTGTCAACAGAAGAATGGGTAAAGTAGATGTGAGGTGTATACGTATACGATGGAATATTATTCAGCCATGAGAAAGAAGGAAATCCTGCCATTTGTGACAACATAGAAAGACCTTTAAGGCATTGTGCTCAGTGAGATGTCAGAGAAAGACAAATACTATAAGTTCCTTAACACTTTTTTAAAATAAATTTTTATTGTGACAAAATGTACATAACATAAAATTTACCATTTTAACCATTTTAAGTGTACATTTCAGTGGCATTAAGTACGTTCACCATCACTACCACCCATTTCCAGAACTTTTTCATCATCGCAAACTGAAAGTCTGTACCTATTAAACAATAACTCAGGTGTCCATTGACAGATGAATGGATAAAGATGTGGCACATATATAAAATTAATATTACTTAGCCATAAAAAGAAACAAAACTGACTTATTTGTAGTGAGGTGGATGGACCTAGAGTCTGTCATACAGACTGAAGTAAGTCAGAAACTTACTAACACATATATATGGAATCTAAAAAAAAATGGTTCTGATGAACTTAGGGGCAGGACAGAAATAAAGATGCAGACGTAGAGAATGCACTTGAGGACACGGGGAGGGGGAAGGGTAAGCTGGGACGAAGTAAGAGAGTAGCATTGACATATATACACTATCAAATGTAAAATAGATAGCTAGTGGGAAGCAACTGCATAGCACAGGGAGATCATCTCAGTGCTTTGTGACCGCCTAGAGGGGTGTGATAGGGAGGGTGGGAAGGAGACACAAAAGGGAGGGGATATGAGGATATATGTATACATATAGCTGTTTCACTTTGTTATACAGCAGAAACTAACACAACATTGTAAAGCAATTGTACTCCAATGAATATGTTAAAAAAAACCCAAACAACTCCCCATTCCCCACTCTTCCCATCCCCTGGTAACCACTATTCTACTTTCTGTCTCTATGAATTTGTCTATTCTAGGTATCTCATATAAGTGGAATCATACAATATTTGTTCTTTTGTATCTGGGTTATCTCACTTAGCATAATGTTTTCAAGATTCATCCGTGCTGTAGCATGTATAAGAATTTCATTCCTTTTTAAGACTGAACTTGTATGTATATACCACATTTGTTCTATCCATTCATCCATTGATGGACATTTGTATTGTGTCCACATTTTGGCTATTATGAATAACACTGCTATGATATTAGTGTACAAATATCTGCTCAAGTCCCTGCTTTCAATTCTTTTTGGTATATACCTAGAAAGTGGGATTGCTGGATCATATTTCAGTTTTTTAGGAACTGCCATACTGTTTTCCATAGCGTTCATTTTACATTCCCGCCAGCAATGAACAAGGGTTCTATTTACTCCACGTTTGCCAATATTTGTTATTTTCTGTGTGTGTGTGTGTGTGTGTGTGTGTGTGTGTGTGTGTTTTAATAGCCATCCTAATGGGTGTGAAGTGGCATCTCATTCTGGATTTGATTTGCATTTCTCCAATGACTAGAGAGGTTGAGCCTCTTTTTGTGTGCTTATTCACCATTTGTATTTCTGTTTTGGAAAAATGTCTATTCAAGTCCTTGGCCAATTTTTGAATTGGGTTGTTATTGTTGTTGCTGTTGTTGTTGAGTAACAGGAGTTCTTTTATATATTCTGAGTATTAATCCCTTATTAGATATAGAGTTGCAAATATTTTCTCCCATTCTGTAGATTGCTTTTTCACTGTCTTATAGTGCCTTTAATGCACAAGTTTTTAATTTTGATTAAGTTCAATTTATATATTTTATCTTTTGTTGCCTGTGTGCTTTCACTTAAAAATTTATTGCTAAACCCAGTGTCATGAATATTTTTCCCCGGTGTTTTATTATAAAAGTTTTATAATTTTACCCCTTATGTTTATTAGGTCTTTGATGCATTTTGAGTTAATTTTTGTATATGGTGTAAGGTAAGGGTAACCACTATTCTGCTCTCTGTTTTTACAAGTTCTTCATTCTTTTGCACATGGATACTCAGTTTCTCCAACCTTTTGTGAAGAGACAATCCTTTCTCCATTGAATGATCTTGACACCCTTGTTGAAAATCATCTATTTGACTATTTCTACGAGGGATTATTTCTAGCTCTATAGTCTATTCCATTGATCTTTATGCCATTATCACAGTGTTTTGATTACTATAGCTTTGTAGTAAGTTTTGAAGTCCAGAACTCCAACTTTGTTCTTTTTTCAAGATTGTTTTGGTTATTAGAGGTCCCTTGAAATTTAATATGAATTTTAGGATGGTTTTTTTTAAATTTCTGGGTTATTTAGGATGTTTTTTTTTAATTTCTGAAAAAAAATGGGATTTTGATAGAATGTGCAGATCTCTTTTGGCATTGACATCATAACAGTATTAAGGTATTCAATCCGTAAACATGGGATGTGTTTCTATTTATTTATGTCCTCTATAATTTTAGCAATGTTTTGTAGTTTCAAGTGTTGTAAGTCTTTTGCCTCCTTAGATAAGTTTCTTCCTAGATATTTTATTCTTTTGATGATATTATAAATGGAATTATATTCTTTTTTTATTTTTTTAACATCTTCATTGGAGCACAACTGTGCTACAATGGTGTGTTAGTTTCTGCTTTACAACAAAGTGAATCAGTTATACATATACATATGTTCCCATATCGCTTCCCTCTTGCATCTCCCTCCCTCCCACCCTCCCTACCCGACCCCTCTGCTCTTCATGACATTTTTTTTTCTTAGATTCCATGTATATGTGTTAGCATACGGTATTTGTTTTTCTCCTTCTGACTTACTTCACTCTGTATGACAGACTCCAGGTCTATCCACCTCATTAAAAATATCTCAGTTTCATTTATTTTATGGCTGAGTAATATTACACTGTATATATGTACCACATCTTCTCTATCCATTCATCTGTTGATGGACTCTTAGGTTGCTTCCATGTCCTGGCTATTGTAAATAGAGCTGCAATGAACATTTTGGTACATGACCCTTTTTGAATCATGGTTTTCTCAGGATATATGCCCAGTAGTGGGATTGCGGGGTCGTATGGTAGTTCTATTTGTAGTTTTAAGGAACCTCCATACTGTTCTCCATAGTGGCTGTATAAATTTACATTCCCACCAACAGTGCAAGAGTGTTCACTTTTCTCCACACCCGCTCCAGCATTTATTGTTTGTAGATTTTTTGATGATGGTCATTCTGACCGATGTGAGATGATATCTCATTGTAGTTTTGATTTGCATTTCTCTAATGATTAATGATGTTGAGCATTCTTTCATGTGTTTGTTGGCAATCTGTATACCTTCTTTGGAGAAATGTCTATCTAGTTCTTCTGCCCATTTTTGGATTGGGTTGTTTGTTTTTTTGATATTGAGCTGCATGAGCTGC
>NC_041234.1:34612138-34614655 GCF_002837175.3 Physeter macrocephalus | reverse complement strand
AGATTGCTTTTGCTATTTGGGGTCTTTTGTGTTTCCATACAAATTGTGAAATTTTTTTTTCTAGTTCTGTAAAAAATGCTAGTGGTAGTTTGATAGGGATTGCATTGAATCTGTAGATTGCTTTGGGTAGTAGAGTCATTTTCACAATGTTGATTCTTCCAATCCAAGAACATGGTATATTTCTCCACCTATTTGTATCATCTTTAATTTCTTTCATCAGTGTCTTATAGTTTTCTGCATACAAGTTTTTTGTCTCCTTAGGTAGGTTTATTCCTAGATATTTTATTCTTTTTGTTGCAATGGTAAATGGGAGTGTTTTCTTAATTTCACTCTCAGATTTTTCATCATTAGTGTATAAGAATGCCAGAGATTTCTGTGCATTAATTTTGTATCCTGCTACTTTGCCAAATTCATTGATTAGCTCTAGTAGTTTTCTGGTAGCATCCTTAGGATTCTCTATGTATAATATCATGTCATCTGCAAATAGTGACAGCTTTACTTCTTCTTTTCCTATTTGGATTCCTTTTATTTCTTTTTCTTCTCTGATTGCTGTGGCTAGAACTTCCAAAACTATGTTGAATAAGAGTGGTGAGATTGGGCAACCTTTTCTTGTTCCTGATCTTAGTGGAAATGGTTTCAGTTTTTCACCATTGATAACGATGCTGGCTGTGGGTTTGTCATATATGGCCTTTATTATGTTGAGGAAAGTTCCCTCTATGCCTACTTTCTGCAGGGTTTTTATCATAAATCGGTGTTGAATTTTGTCAAAAGCTTTCTCTGCATCTATTGAGGTGATCATATGGTTTTTCTCCTTCAGTCTGTTGATATGCTGTATCACGTTGATTGATTTGCATATATTGAAGAATCCTTTGCATTCCTGGGATAAACCCCACTTGATCATGGTGTATGAACCTGTTAATGTGCTGTTGTACTCTGTTTGCTAGTATTTTGTTGAGGATTTTTGCATCTATGTTCATCAGTGATATTGGCCTGTAGTTTTCTTTCTTTGTGACATCTTTGTCTGGTTTTGGTATCAGGGTTATGGTGGCCTCATAGAAAGAGTTTAGGAGTATTCCTCCCTCTGCTATCTTTTGGAAGAGTTTGAGAAGGATAGGTGTTAGCTCTTCTCTAAATGTTTGATAGAATTCGCCTGTGAAGCCATCTGGTCCTGGGCTTTTGTTTGTTGGAAGATTTTTAATCACAGTTTCAATTTCAGTGCTTGTGATTGGTCTGTTCATATTTTCTATTTCTTCCTGGTTCAGTCTCGGCAGCTTGTGCATTTCTAAGAATTTGTCCATTTCTGCCAGGTTGTCCATTTTATTGGCATACAGTTGCTTGTAGTAATCTCTAATAATCTTTTGTATTTCTGCAGTGTCAGTTGTTACATCTCCTTTTTCATTTCTAATTCTATTGATTTGAGTCTTCTCCCTTTTATTCTTGATGAGTCTGGCTAATGGTTTATCAATTTTATTTATCTTCTCAAAGAACCAGCTTTTAGTTTTATTGATCTTTGCTATTGTTTCCTTCATTTCTTTTTCATTTATTTCTGATCTGATCTTTATGATTTCTTTCCTTCTGCTAAATTTGGGGTTCTTTTGTTCTTCTTTCTCTAATTGCTTTAGGTGCAAAGTTAGGTTGTTTATACGAGATGTTTCCTGTTTCTTAAGGTAGGATTGTATTGCTATAAACTTCCCTCTTAGAACTGCTTTTGCTGCATCCCATAGGTTTTGGGTCGTCGTGTCTCCATTGTCATTTGTTTCTAAGTATTTTTTGATTTCCTCTTTGATTTCTTCAGTGATCACTTCGTTATTAAGTAGTGTATTGTTTAGCCTCCATGTGTTTGTATTTTTTCCAGATCTTTTCCTGTAATTGATATCTAGTCTCATAGCATTGCAGTCGGAAGAGATGCTTGATACGATTTCAATTTTCTTAAATTTACCAAGGCTAGATTTGTGACCCAAGATATTATCTATCCTATAAGTATTTACAATTGTTATATCTCCTGCATGGATCGATCCCTTGATCATTATGTAGTGTCCTTCTTTGTCTTTTGTAATAGTTTTTATTTTAAAGTCTATTTTCTCTGATATGAGTATTGCTACTCCAGCTTTCTTCTGATTTCCATTTGCATGGAATATCTTTTTCCATCCCTTCACTTTCAGTCTGTATGTGTCCCTAGGTCTGAAGTGGGTCTCTTATAGACAGTATATATATGGGTCTTGTTTTTGTATCCATTCAGCCAGGCTGTGTCTTTTGGTGGGAGCATTTAATCCATTTACAAATAAGGTAATTATCAATATGTATGTTCCTATTACCATTTACTTAATTGTTTCAGGTTTGTTCTTGTAGGTCTTTTCCTTCTCTTGTGTTTCTTGCCTAGAGAAGTTCCTTTAGCATTTGTTGTAAAGCTGGTTTGGTGGTGCTGAACTCTCTCAGCTTTTGCTTGTCTGTAAAGGTTTTAATTTCTCCATCAAATCTGAATGAGATCCTTGCTGGGTAGAGTAATCTTGATTGTAG
>NC_041234.1:34610400-34611847 GCF_002837175.3 Physeter macrocephalus | reverse complement strand
TTCTTTTTTCTTTATTCTGCTCTGCAGTAGTTATTTCCACTATTTTATCTTCCAGGTCACTTATCCGTTCTTCTGCCTCAGTTATTCTGCTATTGATCCCATGTAGACTATTTTTAATTTCATTTATTGTGTTGCTCATTGTTGCTTGCTTCCTCTTTGTTTCTTCTAGTTCCTTGTTAAATGTTTCTTGCATTCTTTATATTCTGCTTCCAAGATTTTGGATCATCTTTAGTATCATTTTTCTGAATTCTTTTTCAGGTAGACTGCCTATTTTCTCTTCATTTGTTAGGTCTGGTGGGGTTTTACCTTGCTCCTTCTTCTGCTGTGTGTTTTTCTGTCTTTTCATTTTGCTTACTGTTTTTGGGGTCTCCTTTTTGCAGGCTGCAGGTTCATATTTCCCGTTGTTTTTGGTTTCTGTCCTCAGTGGCTAAGGTTGGTTCAGTGGGTTGAGTAGGTTTCTCGCCGTTTGATATTACGTGGAGCTGGGAGGTCTCTTGTGGACCAGTGTCCTGAAGTTGGTTCTCCCACCTCAGAGACACAGCCCTGATGCCTGGCTGGGGCACCAAGAGCCTTTAATCCACACGCCTCAGAATAAAAGGGAGGAAAAATAGAAAATAAAGAAAGGAAGGAAGAAAGGAAGGAAGAAATGAAGGAAGGAAGGAATAAAGCAAGAAAGGAAGGAAGGACGGTAGAAAGGAAGGAAGAGCGGAAGAAAGGGAGGAAGGAAGGCAGGAAGAAATGAAGGAAGGAAGGAATAAAGCAAGAAAGGAAGGAAGGACGAAGTTATTAAAGTAAAAAAATAGTTATTAAGAAGAAAAATTTTATTAAAAAAAAGAACAAAACGGTTCGGTCTGAACCCTAGGACAAATTATGAAAGCAAAGCTGTACAGACAAAATCTTACACAGCAGCACACACATACACACTCACCAAAAGAGAAAAAGGGGAAAATAATAATATATCTTGCTCCCGAAGTCCACATCCTCAACTTGGGATGATTCGCTGTCTATTCAGGTATTCCACAGATGCAGGGCACTTCAGGCTGATTGTGGAGCTTTAATCTGCTGCTTCTGAGGCTGCTGGGAGAGACCTCCCCCTCTCCTCTTTGTTCGCACAGCTCCCGGGGTTCAGCTTAGGACTTGGCCCCGCCTCTGCGCGTAGGTCGTCCGAGGGTGTCTGCTCTTCGCTCAGACAGAACGGGGTTAAAGGAGAAGCTGATTCGTGGGCTCTGGCTCACTCAGGCCGGGGCGATGGAGGGGCACGGATGCGGGGCCAGCCTGCGGTGGCAGAGGCTGGCATGACGCTGCACCAGCCCGAGGCGCACCGCGCGTTATCCCGGGGAAGCTGTCCCTGGATCCCGGGACCCCGGCAGTGGCGGGCTGCACAGGCTCCCGGGAGGGGAGGTGTGGAGAGTGACCTGTGCTCGCACACAGGCCTCTTGGTGGCGGC
>NC_041234.1:34601164-34609900 GCF_002837175.3 Physeter macrocephalus | reverse complement strand
TCCCTATTCTTTTGTCTCTGTTTATTCTTTTTTCTTTTGCCCTACCCAGGTACATGGGGGTGTTTCTTGCCTTTTGGGAGGTCTGAGGTCTTCTGCCAGCGTTCAGTGGGTGTTCTATAGGAGCAGTTCCACGTGTAGATGTATTTCTGATGTATTTGTGGGGAGGAAGGTGATCTCCGTGTCTTACTCTTCCACCATCTTCTCTCCGGTCTGGAATTATTTTCTTAATTTCCTTTTTGGATTATTTATTTTAGTGTATAGAAGCACAACTTTTTTTTTCCTTTTTCATTAGGGTGAATTTATTTATAATTTATCGTTACATCACTGCTATCCCCCTTGGGGTTCCCAACTTTATGCTGGATATCCCTTTATATTCTAGAAACAGAACTTATTTTTGAGTGTTAATTTTGTGTCCTGCAACTTTGCTGAAGTTTAGTAGTGATTGATTTATATATATATATATATATATGTGTGTGTGTGTGTGTGTGTATATACATATATATCTTTTTTGTAATTTTCTTTTTTAAACATCTTTATTGGAGTATAATTGCTTTACAATGGTGTGCTAGTTTCTGCTTTACAACAAAGTGAATCAGTTATACATATACATATGTTCCCATATCTCTTCCCTCTTGCGTCTCCCTCCCTCCCACCCTCTCTATCCCACCCTTCTAGGTGATCACAAACCACCTAGCTGATCTCCCTGTGTCATGCGGCTGCTTCCCACTAGCTATCCACCCTACGTTTGGTAGTGTATATATGTCCATGCAAGCCACTTTTGACAGGTTCGATCAGTCACAGCACCTTCTCCATACATTGCACCAATCGTTTTTTGCATTTCGGTTGCGTTTTTATCTTTCTGGAAATAATAAAGTATAATATGCCAAAAATGTTGCTTTTTTCCTTCCATCTTCAATATTAAAATTACTACACAATAATTCACCAATTTTGATAAATCTTTTTTTAAACGCACGCTGATATGACAGCTGTCACATACAGTCTAACAAAATTGTTTTGAATGAGGTTAAAGACTACTAAGTGCTACTAGAGCCATCTTATGCAAAAACCTGGACAAACCTGTGGCCAACCCGATAGAAGGAATTTAGTACCTGTCTTAAGACATTAGGGAAATAACAGTAAAAGAAAGCAAAATAAAGGGAGAGAGAATTAATAAAGATAACTGAAATTAATCAAAAATTATAAATATAAAGATATGAAATTCTAATATTTTGGGCTCTCTGAAAAATGATTAATAAGCCTGATGAAAGAAAATATGAGGGCAAAAAATACATGAGAGGAGATATGAGAAATGCAACATAGCCAGGTCTGGAAGAGTAAAAGAATTAGAATATGATGTGCACATTTGACAACAAATTTTCCTAACATTTTCGTATGAAACATTTCAAATATAGAACAAAGTTGAAAATCTTAGAACATTTGTAATACCTGCTGTCTATATTCTACCTTTCACATTGATAACAGAGTTTAAATCTTAAGTAATGGATTACTCCTAATCAAAGTATAAACCTAAAATGTACAGGAGAAAAAGAAGAAAAGTTAAATAGGCCAGTTATTAAGATGATGTAGAAAGGGGATTTAAGCTCTTTTTTTCCCCCTCTTAATACCAGGGCAAGGAAGCATCCCAAGAATTTGTAATGCAAAATTGTTTATAATAAACAAAACTTGGATCAGTCCAAATGCCCATCAGTGGATGAATGGCTAAATTGTGGTAGAACTATCTAATGAGATACTATATAATAGTTAAACTAGAACTATACATATCAAAATACATAAATATAAAAAATGTAATATTGAGCAAAATAATTTGCAAATGGACACATACCATTTGATAACCAATTATATCTCCTACAGTAGCAAGGAATAATTGGAAATTGCAATTTTTAAAAAGTACCATTTACAGTAGCACCAAAAAATGAAATACTTAAGTATAAATAACAAAGTATGTGTAGAATCTGTATGCTGATAACTAAAAAACACTGTTAAAAGAAATTGAAGGGGCTTCCCTGGTGGCGCAGTGGTTGCGCATCCGCCTGCCGATGCAGGGGAACCGGGTTCACGCCCCAGTCTGGGAGGATCCCACATGCCGCGGAGCGGCTGGGCCCGTGAGCCATGGCCGCTGAGCCTGCGCGTCTGGAGCCTGTGCTCCGCAACGGGAGAGGCCGCAACAGAGGGAGGCCCGCATACCACAAAAAAAAAAAAAAAAAAAAAAAAAAAAAGAAATTGAAGATCTAAATAAATGGATTGGTTGGTTGGAAGATTCGTTGTTAAGATGTTCATTCTCTCCATATGACCTAGAAATTCAAAACAATTATGTCAGAATCCCAGCAGGAATTTTTTTACATGTTGACAAGCTGATTCTAAAACTAATATGGAAAGGCAAGGAACTAGAATAGCTGAAACAATTTTTTTTTTTTTTTTTTTTTTGCGGTACGTGGGCCTCTCACTGTTGTGGCCTCTCCCGTTGCGGAGCACAGGCTCTGGACGTGCAGGCTCAGCGGCCATGGCTCACGGGCCCAGCCTCTCCACGGCATGTGGGATCTTCCCGGACCGGGGCACGAACCCATGTCCCCTGCATCGGCAGGTGGACTCTCAACAACTGCGCCACCACGGAAGCCCTGCTGAAACAATTTTGATAAAGAAGAACAAGTTTGAAGAATTCATGTTAACTGATTTCTAGACTTACTCTAAAGGTATAGTAATACATGTATGGTATTGGCAAAAAGGTAGACACACAGATAAGTGGAACAGAATAGAGTTCAGAAATAGACCCAAACACATATGGTCAAGTGATTTTAAAAAGGAAAATGGTGCAATGTTAATTTGGCATAGAAAGGATGGTCTTTTCAACAAAAGGTGCCGGAACAATTGGACATACATATTCAAAATAATGAACCTTGACCTAAGTCTCATACATTATACAAAATTTAACTCAAAATAAATTATAGACCTAAAAAGTAAAACAAGAAACTAAAACTTCTAGAAGAAAACATATGAGAAAATCTTTTTGAAATTTTGTTTAGGCCCAGAGTTCTTGGATATAACAAAGAAATCATGATCCAAAGAAAAAAAATCAATAAATTGGACTTCATCAAAATTAAAATATTTTGCTCTATGAAAGACACGTTAAGAGAATGAAAAGACAGTCCACAGACTGGCAGAGAATATATTCTTTTTAAAAAAATTTTATTTATTTATTTTTGGCTGCGTTGGGTTTTCATCGCTGCACACGGGCTTCCTCTAGTTGCATCAAGAGGGGGCTGTTCTTCATTGCGGTGTGTGGGCGTCTCATTGTGGTGGCTTCTCTTGATGCAGAGCACAGGCTCTAGGCGCACAGGCTTCAGTAGTTGTGGCTCGTGGACTCTAGAGCACAGGCTCAGAAGTTGTGGCGCACCAGCTTAGTTGCTCCACGGCAGGTAGAATCTTCCCAGACCAGGGATCGAACCTGTGTCCCCTGCGTTAGCAGGCAGATTCATAACCACTGCACCACCAGGGAAGTCCCCTGGCAGAGAATGTTTTCAAATCACATATGTCACAAAGGACTTTTGTTCAGAATCTGTAAAGAACTCTCAAAACGTAACAAGGTAAAACAACCCAATTTTAAAATGGGCTAAAGATTTGAACAGACATATCACCAAAGAAGACAGATATATGGCAAGTAAGCGTGTGAGAGATGCTTTAAATAAGGAAATTATATTGTTAGGGAAAAAGAAATTAAAACCATAATCTCATACTCCAGTACAACTATTAGAATGGCTAAAACCAACCAAACCAGAAAAGCCACCTGACAGTACCAGCTCTTGGTGAGGATGAAGAATGCAGAGAAACTCTCATATATTGCTGTCTTTTTCTTATAAAGTTAAGCATACCTCATGACCAATCAATCCTACATGAGATAGTTACCCAAGAAAACCATGTTCACACAAAGACGTGTACATGAATATATTTATAGTAGCTTTATTTGTAATTACTCAAAACAAATCACCCAAATGCTCCTCATCTGGGGAATGGGTAAGCCTCCTATGGTTCATCCATAGGTGGAATACTATTCAACAATTAAAAGCAACAAACTATTGACACTTGCAAAATAAGGATAAATCTAAAAGACATTACGCTAAGTGAAAGATGCCAGGCTCAAAGGCTTTCTTCTCATTTATAAGAGTTTCTAGAAAAGACAAAATTATAGGAATAATAAATAGATCAGTGGTTTCTAGAATTTAAGGGTGAGGTGAGAGTTTGACTATAAAGGGATGGTGCAAGGGAGTTTTTTGGGGGGAGTGATGGAACTGTTCTGTATTTTAATTGTGGCAGTGGTTACATGACTTTATGCATTTGTTGAAACTCAAGAAACTGTACACCAAAAAGAGTCAATTTTACTAGATATAAAATTTAAAATAAAATGTAATATGTGGCTCAGGAGAAAGAAGCTGAGAGACTATCAGCTCTTTCTTCCAACCCCCGCCCTGCACAAAAAAAATTCTTACTGAAACTCTGGAATGGCAAGCCATGTTCTTAGATGGTTTTTAGATGCCAGTTTTATCCAAAATTTTATATATATGTTTCCAATTAAGATTCCAGGGGATTCTATTTTATTTTATTTTGTATTTTATTGATTTATATATTTACTTTTAAACTTTTTATTTTATATTGGAGTATAGTTGATTAACAATATTGTGCCAGTTTCAGCTGCACAACAAAGTGATTCAGTTACACATATGCATGTATCTATTCTTTTTCAAATTCCTTTCCCAATTAGGCCACCACATAATATTGAGCAGTTCCCTGTGCTATACAGCAGGTCCCCGTTGGCCATTCATTTAAAATATAGTACTGTTTACACATCAATCCCAAACTCTCTAATCATCCCTCCCCCACATCCTTCCTTCCTGGCAACCACAAGTTCGCTAAGTCTGTGAATCTGTTTCCGCTTTGCAAGTAACTTCATTTGTATCATTTTTTTAAAGATTCCGCATATAAGCGATATCATACAATATTTCTCCCTCTCTGTCTGACCCACTTCACTCAGCACGACAATCTCCAGGTCCATCCATGTTGCCACAGATGGCGTTACTTCATTCTTTTTAATGGCCAAGTAACATTCCATTGTATATATGTACCACATCTTCTTTATCCATTCATCTGTTGACGGACATTTAGGTTGCTTCCATGTCTTGGCTATTGTAAACGGTGCTGCTATTGTAAAGCTGCACTGAGCAGCTTATGGGATTTTAGTTCCATGACCAGGGATCAAACCCGGGCCCTTGGCAATGAGTGCGCAGAGTCCTAACCAGTGGACCGCCAGGGAATTCCTGATTCTCTTTTATTTTAATTGAAAAAAATGATCTTAATTTTTTATGGAATATAAATAGATTAGCCAAGAAAATAATGAAGAATAGGAAAGTGACTTAGTCTTACCAGTTATTAAACATACTGAAAGCTACTGCCATAGAAATAGACAGATTGGTGGAAGGAAGCAGAACCCATTGTAGCTGGAAATTTAATATACAATAAACATGTTCTTCAAGTCAGTGAGAAACGAATAGTTTAAGTGGTGCTAGCAAAACTGATTAACCATCTAGATGAAAATACTGCATGTACAGAAATGGATTCCAGATGGATTAAGAAGTTAAATATAAAAAGTAAAGTCTTAGAAGACTAAAATTTAGGTATTTCCATAAGAGATATTCAATAAAGTAAAAGATATTACTGAGTGACTATGGGGTGTAC
The DNA here is from genome assembly GCF_002837175.3 of Physeter macrocephalus. Taxonomy (NCBI): domain Eukaryota; kingdom Metazoa; phylum Chordata; class Mammalia; order Artiodactyla; family Physeteridae; genus Physeter; species Physeter macrocephalus. The sequence continues at coordinate 34,604,155 of NC_041234.1, read as the reverse complement.
TAAACGGTCATTATCTGAAGAAAAGACTCTTCTGTGCCAGTCTTCTCCCCCTAGTTTTCCAGATATAACTGCAGTTATCCATTTGTATATCTGTCTAGTCCTTTTTCAATACATTTAAATATATACTAGAAAGCATAGCATTGTTCGGGATGGTTCTTCTTTTATGTACAAGGTATCATATTATAAATTTTCTTTCAGATCGATTTTTTTTCACTCAACAGTAGGTCTTAGAGATCTATCCACATTAGTACACATAGATCTAGCTCATTCGTTTAACTGTTACTTGTTTATAACCAAGTTTAGCATACTGTGACCCATTTGATCCTGGGCAGGTTATTTAACCACCTTAACCTCAGGGTTTATTTTTCAAAATGGCGATGACAATAGTAGTGACTATCTCAAAGGCTTGTTGTAGGGACTAAATGTGTTAATATACAAAAAAAAATTAGGATAGTGCTTGGCATATAATAAACTTTGTTATTGACATTTTGATTATTTCTAATTTTTCACAATTACAGACCATGCTGCAACTGACTATCCTTTTACATATTTTCTTATACACATCAAGGAATAATGTAAATAACCAAAAATGAAATTGCCAGAGCTCTGGTGTTCTGCTTAACTAGGGTTACTATGAAGTCTTAAAAAACCCTCTTTTAACAGAAGTCTTTTCCTTTTATCAAGTTGCCATTTCTTCTACTCTCTTGAGTTTGATAAAAATACATTCTAGGGGCTTCCCTGGTGACGCAGTGGTTAAGAATCCACCTGCCAATGCAGGGGACATGGGTTCGATCCCTGGTCTGGGAAGATCCCACATACCTCAGAGCAACTAAGCCCACGGGCCCTAGAGCCCGTGCTCCACAACGAGAAGCCACCTCAGTGAGAAGCCTGCACACCGCAAAGAAGACCCAACACAGCCAAAAATAATTAAATAAAAAAAAATTCTATCAAGATATATATATATATATTTTATTTTTTATTCTTTGTGGACCTCTCACTACTGGGGCCTCTCCCGTTGCGGGGCACAGGCTCCGGATGCGCAGGCTCAGCGGCCATGTCTCATGGGCCCAGCTGCTCTGCAGCATGTGGGATCTTCCCGGACCGGAGCACGAACCCATGTCCCCTGCATCAGCAGACGGACTCTCAACCACTGTGCTACCAGGGAAGCCAAGGTATATATTTTTTATCTTAAAAAAATATCTTCAAGTAGGAGAAGATGGTGGAAGAGTAAATCGCGGAGATCACCTTCCTCCCCACAAATACATCAGAAATACATCTACAAGTGGAACTACTCCTGTAGAACACCCACTGAACGCTGGCAGAAGACCTCAGACTTCCCAAAAGGCAAGAAACACCCCACGTACCTGGGTAGGGCAAAAGAAAAAAGAATAAACAGAGACAAAAGAATAGGGACGGGATCTACAAAAGTGGGAGGGAGCTGTGAAGGAGGAAAGGTTTCCACACACTAAAAGCCCCTTCACGGGTGGAGACTGCGGGTGGCAGACGGGGGGAGCTTCGAAGCAGCAGAGGAGAGCGCAGTAACAGGGTGCGGAGGGCAAAGCGGAGCGATTCCCACAGAGGACCGGTGCCGTCCAGCACTCACCAGCCCGAGAGGCTTGTCTGCTCACCAGCCCGGAAGGGCGGGGGCTGGGAGCTGAGGCTCAGGCTTCGGTCGGAAGCCGGGAGAGGACTGGGGTTGGTGGCGTGATCACAGCCTGAAGGGGTTAGTGCACCACGGCTAGCCGGGAGGGAGTCCGGGAGAAGTCTGGAGCTGCCGAAGAGGCAAGAGACCTTTTCTTCCCTCTTTGCTTCCTGGAGCTCGAGGAGAGGGGATTAAGCACGCCGCTTAAAGGAGCTCCAGAGACGGGTGCGGAGCTGCCAAAGAGACAAGAGACTTTTTCTTGCCTCATTGTTTCCTGGTGCGAGAGGAGAGGGGATTGAGCACACCATAAAGGAGCTCCAGAAACGGGCGCGAGCCGCGGCTGTTGGCACAGACACCAGAGACGGGCGTGGGACTCTAGGGCTGCTGCCGCCGCCTCCAAGAAGCCTGTGTGCGAGCACAGGTCACTCTCCACACCTCCCCTCCCGGGAGCCTGTGCAGCCCGCCACTGCCGGGGTCCCGGGATCCAGGGACAGTTTCCCCGGGATGACGCGCGGTGCACCTCGGGCTGGTGCAGCGTCACGCCGGCCTCTGCTGCCGTGGGCTCGCCCCACATCTGTGCCCCTCCCTCCCCCCGGCCTGAGTGAGCCAGAGCCCACGAATCAGCTGCTCCTTTAACCCCGTCCTGTCTGAGCGAAGAGCAGACGCCCTCAGACGACCTACGTGCAGAGGCGGGGCCAAGTCCAAAGCTGAACCCCGGGAGCTGTGCGAACACAGAGGAGAGGGGGAGGTCTCTCCCAGCAGCCTCAGAAGCAGTGGATTAAAGCACCACAATCAGCCTGAAGTGCCCTGCATCTGTGGAATACCTGAATAGACAGCGAATCATCCCAAGTTGAGGATGTGGACTTCGGGAGCAAGATATACTATTATTTTCCCCTTTTTTCTTTTTGTGAGTGTGTATGTGTGTGCTGCTGTGTGAGATTTTGTCTGTATAGCTTTGCTTTCACAATTTGTCCTAGGGTTCTGACCGAACCATTTTGTTCTTTTTTTTATAAAATTTTTCTTCTTAATAATTATTTTTTATTCTAATAACTTTATTTTATCTTTTCTTTCTTTCTTTCTTTCTTTCTTTCTTTCTTTCTTTCTTTCTTTCTTTCTTTCTTTCTTTCTTTCCTCCCTCCTTTCTTCCTGTCTTCCTCCCTTTCTTCCTCCCTTTCTTCCTCCCTTCCTTCCACCCACCCTTCTTCCTCCCTTCCTCCCTCACTTCCTCTCTCTCTTCCTTCCTTCCTTCCTTTCTTCCTCCCTTCCTTCCTCCGTTTGTTCCTCCCTTCTTTCCTTTCTACTGTCCTTCCTCCCTTCCTTTCTTGCTTTCTTCCTTATTTCCTTCATTT
>NC_041234.1:34599524-34601117 GCF_002837175.3 Physeter macrocephalus | reverse complement strand
GGCGAAAATCTCCCAGAGATCTCCATCTCAACACCAAGACCCAGCTTCACTCAACAACCAGCAACCTACAGTGCTGGACACCCTATGTCCAACAAATAGCAAGACAGGACTACAGCCCCATCCATTAGCAGAGAGGCTGCCTAAAATCATAATAAGGCTACCGACATCCCAAAACACACCACCAGACGTGGACCTGCCCACCAGAAAGTCAAGATCCAGCCTCATCCACCAGGACATAGGCACTAGTGCCCCCAACCAGGAAACCTACTCAACCCACTGAACCAACCTTAGCCACTGAGGACAGAAACCAAAAACAACGGGAAATATGAACCTGCAGCCTGCAAAAAGGAGACCCCAAAAACAGTAAGCAAAATGAAAAGACAGAAAAACACACAGCAGAAGAAGGAGCAAGGTAAAACCCCACCAGACCTAACAAATGAAGAGAAAATAGGCAGTCTACCTGAAAAAGAATTCAGAAAAATGATACTAAAGATGCTGAGAAAATATTTGAAGAGATTATAGTTGAAAAATTCCCTAATATGGGAAAGGAAATAGTCAATCAAGTCCAGGAAGCAAAGAGAGTCCCATACAGGATACATCCAAGGAGAAACACGCCAAGACACACATTAATCAAACTATCAAAATTAAACTACAAAGAAAACATATTAAAAGCAGCAAGGGAAAACAACAAATAACACACAAGGGAATCCCCATAAGGTTAACAGCTGATCTTTCAGCAGAAACTCTGCAAGCCAGAAGGGAGTGGCAGGACATATTTAAAGTGAAGGAGAAACACCTACAACCAAGATTACTATACCCAGCAAGGATCTCATTCGGATTTGATGGAGAAATTAGAACATTTACAGACAAGCAAAAGCTGAGAGATTTCAGCACCACCAAACCAGCTTTACAACAAATGCTAAAGGAACTTCTCTAGGCAAGAAACACAAGAGAAGGAAAAGACCTACAAGAACAACCCGAAACAATTCAGTAAATGGTAATAGGACCATACATATCGATAATTACCTTAAATGTAAATGGATTAAATGCTCCCACCAAAAGACACAGACTGGCTGAATGGATACAAAAACAAGACCCATATATATGCTGTCTACAAGAGACCCACTTCAGACCTAGGGACACATACAGACTGAAAGTGAGGGGATGGAAAAAGATATTCCATGCAAATGGAAATCAGAAGAAAGCTGGAGTAGCAATTCTCATATCAGACAAAATAGACTTTAAAGTAAAAACTATAACAAGAGACAAAGAAGGACACTATATAATGATCAAGGGATCGATCCATGAAGAAGATATAACAATTGTAAATATTTATGCACCCAACATAGGAGCACCTCAATACATAAGGCAAATACTAACAGCCATAAAAGGGGAAATCGACAGTAACACAATCATAGTAGGGGACTTTAACACCCCACTTTCACCAATGGACAGATCATCCAAAATGAAAATAAATAAGGAAACACAAGCTTTAAATGATACATTACACAAGATGGACTTAATTGATATTTATAGGACATTCCATCCAAAAACAACAGAATACACATTCTTCTCAAGTGCTCATGGAACACT
>NC_041234.1:34598074-34599482 GCF_002837175.3 Physeter macrocephalus | reverse complement strand
TGTAAAATATACAAACACATGGAGGCTAAACAATACACTACTTAATAACGAAGTGATCACTGAAGAAATCAAAGAGGAAATCAAAAAATACTTAGAAACAAATGACAATGGAGACACGACGACCCAAAACCTATGGGATGCAGCAAAAGCAGTTCTAAGAGGGAAGTTTATAGCAATACAATCCTACCTTAAGAAACAGGAAACACCTCGACTAAACAACCTAACTTTGCACCTAAAGCAATTAGGGAAAGAAGGAAAAAAAAAACCAATTTTAGCAAAAGGGAAGAAATCATAAAGATTAGATCAGAAATACATGAAAAAGAAATGAAGGAAACAAGAGCAAATGTCAATAAAACTAAAAGCTTTTTCTTTGAGAAGATAAACAAAATTGATAAACCATTAGCCAGACTCATCAAGAATAAAAGGGAGAAGACTCAAATCAATAGAATTAGAAATGAAAAAGGAGACAGAACAATGGACACTGCAGAAATATAAAAGATTATTAGAGATTACTACAGTCAACTGTATGCCAATAATATGGACACCCTGGAAGAAATCGACAAATTCTTAGAAATGCACAACTTGCCGAGACTGAACCAGGAAGAAAGAGAAAATATGAACAGACCAATCACAAGCCCTGAAATTGAAACTGTGATTAAAAATCTTCCAACAACCAAAAACCCAGGACCAGATGGCTTCACAGGTGAATTCTATCAAACATTTAGAGAAGAGCTAACACCTATCCTTCTCAAAGTCTTCCAAAAGATAGCAGAGGGAGAAACACTCCCAAACTCATTCTATGAGGCCACCATAACCGTGATACCAAAACCAAAGACATCACAAAGAAAGAAAACTACAGGCCAATAATACTGATGAACATAGATGCAAAAATCCTCAACAAAATACTAGCAAACAGAATCCAACAGCACATTAAATGGTTCACACACCATGATCAAGTGGGGTTTATTCCAGGAATGCAAGGATTCTTCAATATACGCAAATCAATCAACGTGATACACCATATCAACAAACTGAAGAAGAAAAACCATGTGATCATCTCAATAGATGCAGAGAAAGCTTTTGACAAAATTCAACACCCATTTATGATAAAAACCCTGCAGAAAGTAGGCATAGAGGGAACTTTCCTCAACATAATAAAGGCCATATATGACAAAAACACAGCCAGCATTGTTCTCAATGGTGAAAAACTGAAACCATTTCCACTAAGATCAGGAACAAGACAAGGTTGCCCACTCTCACCACTCTTATTCAACATAGTTTTGGAAGTACTAGACACAGCAATCAGAGAAGAAAAAGAAATAAAAGGAATCCAAATAGGAAAAGAAGAAGTAAAGCTGTCACTGTTTGCAGATGACATGATACTATACATAGAGAATACTAAAGATGC
>NC_041234.1:34572244-34597161 GCF_002837175.3 Physeter macrocephalus | reverse complement strand
TACATGAGGTATCACCTCACACCGGTCAGCATGGCCATCATCAAAAAATCTACAAACAATAAATCCTGGAGAGGCTGTAGAAAAAAGGGAACCCTCTTGCACTTTTGGTGGGAATGTAAATTGATTCAGCCACTATGGAGAACAGTATGAAGTTTCCTATAAAATCTAAAAATAGAAGTACCATACGACCCCGCAATCCCACTACTGGGCATATACCCTGAGAAGACCATAATTCAAAAAGAGTCATGTACCAAAATATTCATTGCAGCTCTATTTACAATAGCCAGGACATGGACAACCTAAGTGTCCACCGACAGATGTGAATGGATAAAGAAGGTGTGGCACATATATACAATGGAATATTGCTCACCCATAAAAAGAAATGAAACTGAGTTATTTGTAATGAGGTGGATATCCCTGGAGTCTGTCATACAGAGTGAAGTAAGTTAGAAGATGAAAAACAAATACCGTATGCTAACACATATATATGGAATCTAAGAAAAAAAAATGTCATGCAAGACTACGGGTAGGAGGGGAATATAACACAGACCTACTAGTGCGTGGATTTGAGGATTTGGGGAGGGGGAAGAGTAAGCTGTGACGAAGTGAGAGAGTGGCATGGACATATATACACTACCAAATGTAAAATAGATAGCTAGCGGGAGGAGACACAAGATGGAAGAGATATGGGAACATATGTATATGTATAACTGATTCACTTTGTTGTAAAGCAGAAACTAGCACACCATTGTAAAACAGTTATACTCCAATAAAGAGGTTTAAAAAAATGTTTTGTGTGAACCCTTTTCATTTCAAACACTACTGTGGATTTATTTATATATTTCCTTTTTCATTTTGGTGGGGTTTAGGAAGTGATGGGAATTAATTTAATACGTTGTCAACCATCTTGAAATGGAAAGCGTACCTAAATTTTTAACTAGCATATTTGATTATTTCTCTATCAACATCAAAGCTTAAAATAGTTCTGTCACTCCTTTCTCTCCTGCTCCCCCTTGCAGAAGACAGAAATTATTTTTATTCTTCCTTCTCTTTTAGATTTTAATGAAAGAATCTGGAATTTTAATTCCAGACTTACCTTTTTGCATTACAGTTGACCTTTGAACAACGTGGGGGTTATGCATGCTGGCCCTGAGCAATTGAAAATTCATGATAACTTTATAGTCGGCTTTCCATATCTGCAGTTCCGCATCCAAGGATTCAACCAACCACCTATCACGTAGCAGTGTAGTATTTATTGAAAAAAAAACCATGTGTAAGTGGGTCTGTGGAGTTCAAACTTGTGTTGTTCAAAGGTCAACTGCATATATCTTTTATTTTAATTACTGTTTAGAAAATTTTACCAACCATATTAGCCACAATTACTTAGGCTTCATTTTAAATAAACATTATTGGAAGTTTCTTACTATTTATTGTATGCTACATCCTCCTTTTCTAATGACTTTATTTGGCCATATTTTAATTGAAATTCTTTGAGTGCTATTTTCAGGAATGGTAGATGGTGTGGTATACTTTCTTTGTCCCTGTTTTCATGGAACTTTGTGCATTTTTCCCTTATAAACTTGACTGATAGCTTGTCTGGGTTCAGAATTTTAGGGTCACAGTCCTCCCTCAGAATTCTAAAAGCATTGCTCCTTTGACTTCTAGTATTTAAGGTAGCAAATTAGAGGTTCATTGCCAGGTCTTTCACTGGTTGGTAACCTTATACTTCTGTCTGGAAATATGTTGGCAATTCAGATATTTAACCAGAATAAATGTCTAGGTGTCTAACATTTTGATTATTTCTGCCCTGACATTATAGATCCTTTAGATGTGGAAATTCAGAGATTTCTTAGGGAAACTTTCTTATTGTTTTGATTTTTTACTTTTTCTCACTTTGAGATACTGTTTTTCTCTTCCAGCAAAGGAAATTTTATTTACTATTTATTATTTATTTTTCCAGTTTTATTGAGATATAATTGACATATAACAATGTAGAAGTTTAAGGTATACAACATAATGTTTTGAGATATATATATATATATAGTGAAATGATTATCACAAAAGTTAACATCAAAGATATTGTTTTTCAAGGCATTGATTTATTATGCAGGTAGGTTTGTAACATAGTTATGAAATGTAACAACTGCTGCATTTTGCTGTATGATAGGAGTCAAAGTAACTACCTAACAAAGACTATCAGTGATTATATAGGTCCTGAGAAAAGAATTGACAGGTGAAAATAGATACATACATACACACATACATACAATAAAATAAAGCATTCATTTTAGTGGTGTTAGAAATGTGCAAGAGAATTTCTAGACTTTAATTTGGAACTTGATCTTCCATTTTAGGACCGGAAATTAACCAAAGCTGAGCAGCAAAGGTTCAAGGAAGAAGCAGAGATGTTAAAGGGTCTCCAACATCCCAATATAGTTCGATTCTATGATTCCTGGGAGTCTATATTAAAAGGAAAGAAATGTATTGTATTAGTGACTGAACTTATGACATCAGGAACCTTAAAGACGTAAGTTGACCCTGATAGTGCCAATGGAGTTTTATTTGGAAATAATTTTCAGGAGTCACAAAAGTTGTTTGTAAAGTAACACTACTTGATTAAAGTTTGTAGAATCTGAATCTAGTGATGATGTTTCAGGGCAGGTTAAAATATTTGGATGTTAATGAAGTTTGTTAGAAAATACAATGTTGAGAAATTAATATTTGTGGGATATCATAGAATTTTAGAATTAGAAATCATTATAGAGAAGATGATGAAAGGTTGGGGACGTGGCCAGATTCACATATCTAGTGAGCAGTACTATGTAATTATAGTCTATCATTTTGTTTCTGACTACAGTATTTCATTTTATGGTATAACCACTTATTTGTGATTATTAAATGTGTGATGTACTTTTTCTGTTTCCTAGCATCTTTGCACTAAAATTTTACATAGTTAAACCCTCTGATGACTCTATTTAAGCAGTTATTAGGAAGTAGAGAGGACTTTGTTTTTAAAATTTTGATGCCATTCCACAAAAGGTCACTCTGATTGGAATGATTCTTGTTTTGAATTAAAAATGCTAAACTTAGTAGGATGTATTCTCTAAGAATAAGGCTGTAGATTTAATAATTTTTTGTCATAACAGACAATAGAAGATAACTCAGTGATGGCAATCATAATATATACAGTATCAGCTAGCTTACATGATTTACCCTAATGTGCCCATACAGTAAGCTAGGTATGTTTGTTTACATGTGGTTTTTGTTTCTTTGTGTAGGTACTTAAAACGATTTAAAGTCATGAAACCAAAGGTCTTAAGGAGCTGGTGCAGGCAAATTTTAAAGGGGTTGCAGTTCTTGCACACTAGGACTCCTCCTATTATTCACCGGGATCTGAAGTGTGACAATATTTTCATCACGGGACCCACTGGATCTGTGAAGATTGGTGATCTAGGACTAGCCACCTTAATGCGCACATCATTTGCTAAAAGTGTCATTGGTGATTAACATTTTATAGTTTGTTGGTTGTGTAAAGACAGATTTTTAAAATTGTATATGTCTAGAACGGGGATCAGCAAACCACAGCCTATGGGCCAAATTTGGCTTCACTGCCTATTTTTGTAAATAAAGTTTTGTTGGAACACAGCCACACCCACTCATTTACATATTGTCTGTGGTTGCTTTTTCACTACAGTGTCAGAGTTAATTAGTTGTGATAGAGCCCATGTGGACTACAAAGCCTGAAATATTTATTGTTTGACCCTTTACAGAGAAATTTGCTGGCCCCTGGTCTAGAATGTGAATTTGCTTTGAAATATCTATTATATATTGACTGATTTTAGAGACATCCCAGTGTATTTCTTTTGTGATGTATTTAATATTATTGAAAGGTTCTGAGGACTTAAGAAAGAGGATTTATTACTTCAGAAAAATTTAAATAACTAAAAACAAGGATAGAAATAAAAACAGAGTTTGGTAATCATTACCTAATTTTGAACATTGCAAATTGTACTTCATCAGTATGGAAAGTTAAGGAAATTAAGTTAAGGAAATTATATGTGTATATATATGTATATTATATGTATAAATATATATATATATGTATAAATATATATATATGCTTTTAGGGAGCAGAACTTAACTCAGGTAATCCTTATGGCAAAGGGAATGTGATCTTGGTGGATACATTTTTTTTTTTTTGGTCACACTGCGTGGCTTGTGGGATTTTAGTTCCATGACCAGGGACTGAACCCCGGCCCTTGACAGTGAGAGCGCAGAGTCCTAACCACTGGACCGCCAGGGAATTCTCTACATTTTTCTTTTTTTAAAAAAAATGTGGTTGTGGTATTTTGTAGGCACTCCTGAGTTTATGGCCCCAGAGATGTATGAAGAGCACTACGATGAATCTGTGGACGTCTATGCTTTTGGAATGTGTATGCTAGAAATGGCTACTTCGGAGTACCCTTATTCTGAGTGCCAGAATGCAGCTCAAATATACCGTAAAGTAACTAGTGTAGGTATAACTTTATTCTTTTTACTTCACAGATTGCCACATTTCATGGTAAAGTCAACTTAGAAGTCGACTTAGTCAAACCTAATTTTGGTGTAAAGCAACTATATTCCAATAAAAATTAATTAAAAACACCTAATTTGGGGGCTACCCTGGTGGCTCAGTGGTTAAGAATCTGCCTGCCAATGCAGGGGACACGGGTTCAATCCCTGGCCCGGGAAGATCTCACATGCCACGGAGCAGCTAAGCCCGTGTGCGCCACAACTACTGAGCCTGCGCTCTAGAGCCCACGTGCCACAACTACTGAAGCCCGTGTGCCTAGAGCCTGTGTTCCTCAACAAGAGAAGCCACTGCAATGAGAAACCCGCAAACTGCAATGAAGAGTAGCCCCTGCTCACCACAACTAGAGAAAGCCCACCTACAGCAACGAAGACCCAACACAACCAAAAATAAAAACAGAAAAACCAAATTAAAATAAACAAACAAAAACCTAATTTTGGTTTAGTTCTGTATAACAGTGCTAAATTTAACATAATTGTAATGAAACAAGCTTTAGATTTATGCTATATACCTATACTCAAATGGGGTCATATAAAATGCTCTGTATTAGTATCTTTGGGGAAAATGTACAGATATATCATCTATATCCATTTGTTTGTAAAGAATTTTTAGGTATTTTTTAGATGGATCTTATTTTCCAAAGCTACATAATAAAGATTGGCTAAATGGTTTTGAAGATTTCTTCTAGTTCTAAAAGCCTGATTATGAAGTGGCATTCAACGGATACAGTATTTGGTTCCCTGCTATGAGTAATTTTTTGCATTAGAAATTACAAGGAATGCAAAGATGAGTAAGAAGTGTTTGCTACCTACAAAGAGCTTACATTTTTAGTAGGGCAATAATATAAACTCACAAATAACTATAAAAATAAGAGGATAGGAGTATAGTAAGGGAGGTAGAAGCAAAGTGTTAAGATTGTTGAAAATAGGTCCTTTCATATCCAGTTGGGTAGCTCAAGGTAGGCCACAAAAGAGATCGTTAGAGTGTTTCAGGTAACATACTAATAGGTACCATTTTTAAATACATAATATATGCCACATGCTTTTATCTTTATATTCCTACAAGATGGCACTGTCTTCAGTTTAGAAATGATGAGACTGAGAATCAGAGGTTGTGACCTGCCCAAGTTCACACAGCTACTAGTAATGGTGGATTTTGACCTCAAGTCTGACTCTAGAGGTTTGTTTAGGGAGACAATAAGAAATCCAGAATTCTATATGACAAATGACCTAGTTTCTCCAACAAATCAATTTCCTGAAAGAAAAAAGGGGAAGGGACTGTTACAGAATACAAGGGACTTAAAGTAGTGATGAGCTGGTAAATGTTTAACAACTGATTCTCTGAAAAAGAAAAAGCACTGATTTCTAGCATTTGCTAATTTCCTTGGTAAGTGCTCCCACCATGACTGATTTCAAGTTACCAATGTGACCTCACTTGAATGCAGGGTTAAGAAAGGGTGCAGAGTGGCACTCATACAGTATTTCCACCCTACGGATACAAAAGATGTAAACAACTGCAAGAGCATAAATAATAGTAAAATGTAGTAAAACAATCGAGTCGTGTTTTCAGTATTTATTGCCTTGGCTCAATATACTTTAATCGTAAGTTTATATAATTTAAATTTTATAAATGGATGTATTTAACAATCAGCTTGCACAATTCCTGAAAATGTAATAGTTGGCTCTTGTGAGCTGGTATGAGCCGGTTCCATTGCACCATACTTGTAATGTATGGACCTTGTTTGGCTCCTGATTTGAACAGACCAACTTGTAAGAACACCTCATTTAGACAATTTGGAAAATTTGAGTATGGATTGGGTTTTAGATGATATTAAGCAATTATTGATAATTATTTTAGGTGGGATGATGACATGATACCTGTTAGAGATAGAAACTGGAGACTTTATGGGTGAAATGACATGATGCCTAGTATTTGCTTTAAAATATTCCAGGATAAAAGTGGTGTGGGAGTAGATAGCTGAAACGAGGTTAAGGAATGATGCTTGTTGTTGAAACTGGTGATGATTATATGGGACTTCTACTTTTGAGTATGTTTGAAAATTTCTATAATAAACAGCCTTTTAGTTTGGGCCCATATATTGTACGACCACAAATCGAAGAGTCTGTACTTGATTTTGTAAGTTGCAGCTCCCCAATTATTTTCACCTAGGAGCAGAGAAAGGCAGTAATTATCCAGGGCTGGGGAATGGGTAAGAGATCAGTGGAAAGGTCAAAGAGGGCTTTTTCTATAAGTAGAATAAAAAATTGGATTTTTTTTTGTGTGTGTAGTATGCGGGCCTCTCACTGTTGTGGCCTCTCCCGTTGCGGAGCGCAGGCTCCGGACACGCAGGCTCAGTGGCCATGGCTCATGGGCCTAGCCGCTCCGTGGCATGTGGGTCTTCCCGGACCGGGGCACGAACCCGTGTGCCCTGCATCGGCAGGCGGACTCTCAACCACTGCGCCACCAGGGAAGCCCCAAAATTCTATTTTTTGTATGGTGATTTTATTCTTTTATATTCAGGTCACAAAAATGCCATATCACAATTCAGATTTCCATCTCTACTAAAGCTTCTTGAATTTGAGGCCCAAATTAACTCCTAATCTCACCAGATTTATCTAGGATATGGTACTTGGCTTTCTGATTCTGTTTTCTGTTAGGTAGTGTGAAGACCCAGAACTAGAGCTTAGATTGCCTCATTCCATGATAATTTTTCTATTTTACCTTTCTGCTTATAGCTTAATTTTGAATTTTCTATTAAATGATGGCAATGTTCTTGTATTATTTTTTAAATCTAAAACCCATAAATTAAGGGTAACAGAATGTAAAATAAGTAGATTTAGGCAGCTAACAGTTATTATAAGAACGTGTTGAATTATCTGGACCTCATTAATTTGATATTGAATTCCTAGAACCTGATAATTAGCTTGAGGTTCTCTCAATATTTTGGTATTGTTTAAGGATAAATATAATATAGATTTCTCAAAAGTTTATATATATATAACAATATATATATTTTATATATATATTTACTGATTGCTCATTGTGTCTAGCCATTCTAGAAGACTTTGAAATATTGATTTGAAATGTTTGCGATAGAGAAGCCCTTATTTGGAATTTCTAAAAGTGTTTTTTAATAACTGATTTTTCTGATTTCAGAAAAATACTTGTTTATTATATTTTACTAATTGGGGTTATACTGTATGTACATTTTGGGATCCTAGTTTTTTCCTACTTAATGTTGCAGCATGAGAATTCTCCACGTTATTAATTACTATGAGAACATGTTTAGTTTCCGTGTATTAGCATATGCATATATATGTATATCACATAATTTATGTAATATTACCTCTGTTATTAGAGATTTAGATCGTTTACAATTTTTCACTGTTATTTGTAGAGCTATGAAAAAATTCTTGTCAAAAAGTTGTTAAACTTATACTGTGTGTATATATTTATCTCATTTAAAATTTGTATATAGTTTAGTGGTAAAAAATCATTATTTTAGTAATGATGTTGGCTTGGGCTTTCAGTTGCTTAATTTGTGACTAGAAACTGTTTTTCTTCTTCCAGGGTATAAAACCAGCCAGTTTCAATAAAGTCACTGATCCTGAAGTGAAAGAAATCATTGAGGGATGTATTCGTCAAAATAAATCTGAAAGGTGGGTGCATATGTAGTGAAGTGACATAACTGATGGATGAATTTTTCTCTTATCTTGCTCTGGGTCTTTTTCTGACCTTTGAATCATGCTGGGTTTGACTTGAGTGGAATCCAAACCATACTGACTAGAGTGAAGTGTATCAGTGCATCTTGTTTGCCATTTTAAACTGATATCATGTGCTGAATTTTCCTTGAACCGAAATTTGGGTTGTTTGTCTGTGTGTGTTGTGACAAGATCACCTTCAGCCATCAGTTTAACAGTCAGTGGGCCCCCCTCCCAGGTTAACTTGCTTCTAACAGTTGGTAGATAGTAGAGAGTTTCCTGCATTGTCACCTTCACATAAGTACTTAAATAGTTTTTTATGATAGTTTAAGAAAAAATTTAAGCATCAATTCACCAGATGTTTTTTAGTTGTCCATAATGTCCTGTGTCATGATAACGGTAAAGCTGATAGGGCTATTTTTGTTCAAGAAATAGTATTCTAGATTTATTTGTATCACAATTTGTATTTTTCTTATGGACAATTCCTTTTAGTTTTAGCTTTTCCCTTTAATTTGAGCTTTGGACAGTTGCTGACTCAAATTGCCCGGTTAGTATTTTGATTTTTACCTCCTTATTGATTATGATTAATAAGGTGACAGATCCTTTATAGAAATTATTTCCACCAGCATTTCACTGTCTCTCATTTTTATTAGTTATCTATCTAAGTTTAGTGTTGCATATCTGAAAATATAAAAAGTCACTAAGATAAAACCTGTTTAATTATAGCTTTATTACACAACATTCTTGGTGTTTGTGCCAACAGGCTATATCTATATATCTCTATATTTTAATTATGGTAAAATATAAATAACCTAAGAGTTACCATTTTAATCATTTTAAAATGTACAATTCAGTGGCATTAGGCACATTCACATTATTGTACAACCATCACCACTATTTCCAGAACTTTCTCATCATCCCAAATAGAAACTCTGTGCCCATTAAACAGTAACTCCCCACTCCCTTTCCCCTCAACCCCTGCCAACCTCTATTCTACTTTGTCTCTACTTCTATGTAGGTGTCTCATATAAGTAGAATCATAAAATATTTGTCCTTTTGCATCTGGCTTATTTCACATAGCATAGTCTTTAAACGTTGATCCATGTTATAGCATGTATCAGAATTTCCTTTGTTTTTACGGTTGAATACTATTCCTTTGTGTGTGTGTGTATACACACACGCACACACACACACACCACATTTTGTTTATCCATTCATCTGTTAATGGAAACTTGGGTTATTTCTGCCTCTTGGCTATTGTGAACAATGTGGCATGAACATTGGTGAACAAGTATCTTCTTGAATCTCTGCTTGTAATTCTTTTTGGTATATACCTAGGAGTAGAATTACTGAATCATACGGTAATAATATATTTAATTTTTTGAAGAACCACTGTATCTTTTCCATAGTGGTTGCATCATTTTGCATTCCTTCCAGCAATGTATGATGGTTCCAATTTCTCAGCGTCCTCATGAACACTTATTTTCCATTTTTTGTTAATATACATCCTAATGGGTATAAAGTGGTATCTTATTGTGGTTTTGATTTGCATTTCCCTAAGGACTAATAATGTTGAGTATCTTTCCATGTGCTTATTGGCCATTTGTATATCTTCTTTGGAGAAATGTCTATTCAAGTCCTTTGCCTTTTTAAAAAATTGAGTTGTTTATTTTGTTGTTGTTGTTTTTGAGTTATAGTAATTTAGGCATGCTTTTTTTAAGCTATGCTAAAACTACTGTGTTGAAGTAGCCATTTTAGTTTGGTTTCTGATTGTTGTTTGTACAGCATTTTAATTATGATCTATTACCAAAGAACACTGGAATATTCAAAAGGATTTATGGCACATTAGTGTTTCAGAAAGAGCACAGGCTTCCACAGCAGAATAAGATTCAAATCTGGACTCACACTTAGCCAGTGTGATCTTGAGAAACTTACTTTAGCTGTTCCTCAAAATAGGTATTATTTTGATAGTTAAAAAGATAATGAATGCATATAAAATACCTAACAGAGTAATAAGTATTTAATGAATGATATTGTCTGCTTCTATTGCAGTGGTTATTCCTTAGTAAAAATATCTAGGCAAAACTTTCATTGAGAAGCAGAGTGCTTAACTTGGTTGTACCTTCTTAAACACATCTCACCTTAGCCTTAAGACTAATTAGTCTGAGCAAGCTTGTTCTTTCTTTATAAAACTGTCTTAGTTAAGTGTTTGTCTCTTGATCACTAAAAATGTAGAAGGTTGAAAATCCTCAACTTACAGGATACTGTGCTGTCAATATGCTTTATCTGTTTTAAATAGTGCAGGAGGGTCTTTCTACATACAAACTGTGGAATACATCAGTTATAGCTCTCACTGGCCTGTAATATAGATAGATATTATTTATCTATTTTAGAAGTTGGTCAAAGAAAAGGAAATTAACTTTCCCAGCTTATAAAAGAATCTTTTGAACCTCTGTGCTTTTTTCTCTTCAGAGATGGTTAATCCCTAATATTAGGCTAGAGTTGTATCCATTATATGTATACGTTGGCCTAGGATACTGGACTTAAATACTTTAAGAAAACCGTGTGACTTTGCTGAACTGAATTAGCTTCACCCATAGCGTTCTCTAAAGAGTGAAGTACACTGACTAGGTTATTGTTAATAGTTAATGACTTCTATTTATAACATTTGTAAAAGTGTTTGAATTCCTAATTTACTTTAGAGTTTATATACCTCGAAGAGTTTTTAGTTTCCTTTGCCAACAATCTGTTGTGTGTTTTAGTAAGTTAAGCCAGTGCTTTAGGGAAGATACTCAGTCCATCTAACGTTTACTGCAGCACTTTAATTACCTCTAGGCCTACCTTTAGGTATGTTAAACTTCAGTATCTAGATATGTTACTGTTAATAATCCTTAATTAAGATCACTACAAATGCATGTTAGTTGGGATTTCTTTGCATCCTTGGTAATAATAAATTGGATATAAGATTTGGTTTTTGTAAAAGGGCAGATTAACGGTTTAGTTAATAGAAAATTTTAAATCAGGTTGTTACTTTGACACAATTTTTACTAATTAAGTGCTCTATATCTTGTTTATGGTTGGAAGAATTGATAACAGATTTGTATTTTGTTTATTAGGTTGTCTGTCAGAGACTTACTAAACCACGCATTTTTTGCTGAGGATACAGGACTAAGGGTGGAGTTAGCGGAGGAAGATGATTGCTCAAATTCATCTCTGGCTTTAAGGCTCTGGGTTGAAGACCCTAAGAAATTGAAAGGCAAGCATAAAGACAATGAAGCTATTGAATTCAGTTTCAATTTAGAAACAGATACACCTGAGGAAGTAGCATATGAAATGGTAAGTGAATCCTACCACTGGCTTCCCCTCCCCTTATAGTATCAGGTTTGATTCCTTTCTCCTTCTGATTGCTTTCTTTCCTCTCATTTTCTTTATTTAAATTGTAATTTTATTGTGAAATATATCTCTATAACAGAGTATATTAAATTTGTATGTACAGTATAAAGAATACTAAAACTCTACTTTTGTTAAGAAATAGAACACTACTGGAACTTTAGAAGCTACCTGTGTGCCCCCCACCCCCACTTGCATTCCTCTCCCTCATCACCACAGGTAATATCTACCCTGACTTTTGTGTTACTCATTCCTTTGCTTTTCATTATAGTTTACCTAAATAATATATATTATTTTGTTTTTAAAACTGGAGTGGCAAACACACACCTAGCTGGTTACTGAAGTGACTGTTAGGTGAAGATGCCCAGGAGGGGATAGGCTGAACAGTCTCTCGGTCATAGTCTGGCTCCAGCTTCCCTAAGAGTTTATGAGAGCCGAGTCTAGGGAGGTCATCGGGGTGAGGTCACGTGTGAGTCCAGGGAAACACACATGGCTCACCACAGTCAGGGCACCAGAGGGCTGTTGTGCAGATCAGAAAAATTAGTTGTCTGGTAACAATATGCTTTGACGGGGAGTGGGCCCCTCTGACTTCTCTACTTCTCATCTCCCCATGACCCGCTCCCCCCGCAAGAGTAGAAGACAGCAGATAACTTCTGTCGGGTGGAATGTATGTCCCTGCCCGATCCAGGCTGTGCAGTACTTGGAGGGAGGGTGTGCAGGAGCTTCAGCAGCATGTGGTCAAATTAGCAAAGTCCAGATACTTTGAGCCAGGGTCACCTGGGCATTCTGTCCTCAGGCTTAAAAGGAGTATGGGGGCTTCGCTGGTGGCACAGTGGTTAAGAATCCGCCTGCCAATTCAGGGGACACGGGTTTGAGCCCTGGTCCGGGAAGATTCCACATGCCGCGGGGCAACTAAGCCCGTGTGCCACCACTACTGAGCCTGCGCTCTAGACCCCACGAGCCACAACTACTGAAGCCCGCGTGCCTAGAGCCTATGCTCCGCAACAAGAGAAGCCACTGCAATGAGAAGCCCTCGCACTGCAACAAAGATCCTACACAGCCAAAAATAAATAAATTAAAATAAATAAATAAAAGGAGTATGGGACATTGACAGTGGGTATCTTGGGGATGATAGCCTTTAACATGCCTATCTTTCTAGTCACATGGTTCTAATCTAGAATGATTGTCTTGGACATCTGCTACATAACTATCATACTGATCTTTCTTTTTACTATCATTCTAGACTTCTCTGCCTCTCTCCTGTATTGGAATTCATGTGTCCTAAATCCCATATCTTTCTCTTTCTTTGCTTACCTTTTGTTTTAGTGGCCCACTTCCTCTGCCACCTTCTTAAGAAAGGGTATATGGGAGGTAAATTCTTTGAGACTTGCATGTATTAAAAACATCTTTATTCTGTCTTCATATTTAATCGATTATTTGGCTGGCTAAGTCATTTTAGGTTGGCAATTAAAACATTTTAAAGTCATTGCTCCATGATTTTCTAGCTTTCAGTATTGATATTGAGAAATACAAAGATGTTCTGTTTTCTGGATCTTTTGCATGTGATCCATTTTTTCCTCTCTGGAAGCTTGTAATATCTTCTCTTTCTTCTCAGTATTATAAAATTTCACAGTGTGTCTTGGTTGGGGTCTGTTTTCATCCACTGTGTTGGATACTCAGTGGACTCATATCCTTTAGTTTCTGGGAAATTTCTTAAAAGTATTTTATTGTTGAGTTCTTTCCCTTTGTTTTCTCTTTCTGGAACTGCTAGTATTTAGATGTTTGGCCTCTTGGACTGTTTCTCCAATGTTCTTTTCTATTTTCTATCTTTTTGTCTTTTTATTCTCCTTTCTGGAAGATATTGTCAACTTTATTTTCTAACTCTTCCATTGAGTTTTTCGTTTCTACTATCTTGTTGTTAATTTCAAGAGTTCCTTTTCATTTTTTTTTGTCTGTTCCTTTTTTAGAGTAAATGTCTTGTTCTTTGTTTTGTGGATGTGATATTATGGCACCTCTCTGTAATTTTAGTGAAGAGAGTGTTTTTGACACTTTTTTTCTCCCTGCATAGTATCTTTTCTGCAAGTTGCTAGGGTTTTTTTTTTGTTGGTTTTGTGCTCCATATTCTTGTTAGAGGCTTTTCTCATATTTCTGGTTATTCTTGGCTGGCTACTCATGATCAATAGTAGGAGACTATTAGTTTTCTATTGCTGTATAGCAAGTTACCACAGATTTAGTGGGCTTAAAACAACACCCTTTTATTATTTCAGTTCTGTGGGTCAGAAGTCCTGGTAGGCTTTACTGGATTCTCTGCTTAGAGTCTCACAGACTGAAATCAAGGTTTGGTGGCCTGGACTCTTAGCTGGAGGCTCTGGGAGAGAATCTGCTTTTGGGCTCAACCAGGTTGTTGACAGAGAGTTCAGTTCCATGCAGTTGTAAGACTAAGGTCTTCATTTCCTTTCTGGCTGTTATCCGGGGGTCACTCTCAGCTCCTAGGGACTGTTCTTCAGTCCTTTCACATGCCCCCACTACATCTTCAAAGTCAGGAATGGCAAGTTTAATCCTTCACTAGCTGGTAAAAGGCTCACCCAGATCTTTCTGTCTTAAGGTCAATTGTGTATAGGTCAATAATGGGAGTGATAGCACATCATATTCACAGGTTTGAGGATTAGGATAGGACATCTTTGAGGGGCCATGATTTTGCCTACGACAGGGACTAACAAGCTGATTGGATGGTATGATCGCTTATGTCAGACTTGTTAACCTCTACTCTCAAGTATCTGGGAGGGCCAATAATTGGGGAATCTTTGACATAAATATTTGTGGGTCTTTCTTCTTGGATTGGCCAGATTCTCCAGAGAAGCATCTTTCAATATCCTGTCTGGAGGGTAAGGATCTGGTTACTGGTATTTTGGTAGCCAAGTGGGGAAGAGGGCTGGGGGTTTCTGCGTATGGCGTTCAGCATGCATATGGTCATTTAATCTTCTTGTTTTTGTTATGGTAGCCATACCCTCAACTGTGTCTGGTGTTCCCTGTCCAGATATGATCCTCTTTTACCCTCTCCAGAGAACAAAATTACAGACTTCTTGGGTAGGGAAGAAGCAATCACCCAAAGGTGTGGACTGGAGGGTGGAGCACAGGGACCTAATACCTAACTACTTCTCAAAACCCTTTCACTTAGTCTTGCTTATTTTAGTCATCTCTTTTGACTTTACCCAGTTCTGTAAGTACCTGGTACTGCCAGTTCCTGTGTGTTATGAGTATTATTCAGTATAAATGGGAATGATTTTCAGCTTTCACTGGTTCACTTTTTCAGGTCCACTAGGTCAGTTATTATCTATTTGTTTTCCACATCCCCAAATTCCAAAACATTGTTGTTGCTGTTGCCTTTCTTCTTTCTATCCTTGTGAGTTTATGACTTAAAAATCCATTTACTCTGGGAGTGTTTTTTGAACTTTGGGAGGGAGTGAAATTAAATATATGGATTCCATCTAACATTTTAATCATTTTTCAACTACAATGAAATTTCCCCGAGTCTGCAGACCCCCAAGATATGCTTTAGAAAACAGATTGTAGGACTGAGAATAATATGCCATGGCACCTCCTCAAGTCATTATCTCTGCTACTCAGCCCTGTTCCTTTCAGACAATAAGCCCTTAACTTCTCTTCTGTCACTCTTCTAACACCTAGTAAGATATAGCACTTTGCCATAAGCATACTTCCTCTGCCTAGAGTGTTGATCTTTGAATTTCATCTACCTCTCCCTCAATAGCCTGCAAGTTCCTTGTTTTGTTTTAATCCAGGTCAGACTTTACCTTCCTCTGTGATACTTTCTCTGCTTTCACCAGAGAGGCTTGTGCTCCTTTAGGGCTTTTGCAGCAGCTCGTTTCTACCTTTTATTTCATTTCATGTTTTTTAAAAAAAATTTATTTACTTTATTTATTTATTTTAGGCTGTGTTGGGTCTTCATTGCTGTGCACGGGCTTTCTCTAGTTGCGGCAAGCAGGGGCTACTCTTCATTGTGGTGCATGGGCTTCTCATTGCAGTGGCTTCTCTTGTTGTGGGGCACGGGCTCTAGGTGCTCAGGCTTCAGTAGTTGTGGCACGTGGGCTCAGTAGTTGTGGCTCACGGGCTCTAGAGTGCAGGCTCAGTAGTTGTGGCGCACAGGCTTAGTTGCTCCATGGCATGTGGGATCTTCCCGGACCAGGGCTCAAACCCATGTCCCCTGCCTTGGCAGGAAGATTCTTAACCACTGCGCCACCAGGGAAGCCCCTTATCTTGTTTTTATCCTTCTCTCACCACCAGCTTGTGTGTGCATATAGGACAAAGGACCAGCTTAGGCACTTATATGTCTCCAGAGCCCAATACTGGGTACATTGTAGACACTTACTGTTGTTGAATGAGGAAACCTTTTTAATGTTTCACAAAACTTAATGGCAGTCATAAATCACCTCTAATAAGACTGCATGTACTGAAATATCAAGCTATTTGTTTGTTTTTGTTTAAAGCCAGAATTATTTCAACAATGCTAGGTAATAGTGTTGTTTTTCTTACTAAAGGCTCTGGCATTTATTCATGTCTGATTAAGAAAGAACATAGAAACAAATCAACTGTTATTTAATAGCATTTGGAATTTGGGGGCAGAAAATAACTCTGCTAGTAAAAAGTAAAAATCTTAAAGATGTGGTTTGCTTATTATGTTTTGTTTGTAGGTCAAGTCAGGATTCTTCCATGAAAGTGATTCCAAAGCTGTTGCTAAGTCCATTAGAGACCGGGTGACCCTGATAAAGAAGACAAGGGAGAAGAAACCAGCTGGCTGTTTGGAAGAACGCAGAGATTCCCAGTGCAAGACTGTGGGGATTGTACTCCCTCAGCCCCAAAATACAGCTTTGCCCCCTCCTCCTGCTCAGCACAGCGGCGCTGAATGTGAAGAAACTGAAGTTGATCAACATGTACGACAACAGCTTCTGCAAAGAAAACCACAACAGCATTGCTCCTCTGTTACAGGTATCACAGTTATAATTCATAAAAGGAAATGTGTAATTGTATTCCCTTATCTTTAAATAGTACTTTTGTATGTTTAAAGCATTTTGTTTTCTATCATTTCATTAATCCTTTTACAAAATCCCTGAAATAGGCAAGCCAGATAGTTTCCTTATTTTAAAATTAAGAAACTGTTCTGTTAAGTGACTTGTCCAAGGTACTAGTTGAATAAGGATTATAATCTTTTTACCATTTTTAAGGGTCTAATGTAAATCCTTTAGTAAAGAAGATATGCAACTAAAGATAGAATTTATTCTTCAAGAGGGAATTTTCTAGACTTTAAGAAATTTTGTATTTTAGACCCAAGTATAAAATTAACACAGTTTCTCTAATATTTCTGCTGTAATGCATTCTCTTCTCTAGAAGGACACTGTATTCTCATAGTAATAACCAGTTGTTCCATAAAGCCAGTATTATTTTCTAGCCAGGTTCTAGGAGAATGAGAATATGCTACTTAGATTTTACTGAAATCCTAATGGCAAACAAAGATTAGTTAGGATATGCATGAAATGGCCAGCAAATCGAGTTGACTTTTATGTGATTCTTTGCAGGTTTGCTTTTCTAAGAATATTTTAGTTATACCACAGTATCAACATGGAGAGTTTACATGATGGTTTTTTATTAATTCTGCAGTGTACATATTTTATTTGAAGCTGTTTCAGGTTGTCAGAGTAAAAAAGAAAAATATTGAAGAAACACTTACCATTTCCTATGCTATTTGGACCTTGTGTTTCACATTTTTCCCTTCTACCTATCACTTGTTTTCTTTGCCATAGGTGACAGTTTGTCTGAGGCAGGAGCTGGATCAGTTATACATTCAGGTACTTCAAATCAGCCCAGTATAGCCTATTCCTCAGACCAGATGATGGGCTCTCAAATGGTTTCTAACAACCCACAGGCGGAAAAAAATGTTCCAGGGAAAATTTATCCATCCCAGCAGCTAGTGGGACATTACCAGCAGATTTCAGGGGTGAGGTGAACTGTTAAATATATTTTAAGTATATAATCAGTATATTTACTGTAAATGGGAGAGTTTATCTTTAATCTTTTTCTTTTTTTAACAGTTGCAGAAGCAGCCAAAGCTGACTCAGCCCCACATTTTGCCTTTGCTTCAGGGTCAGTCCACTGTTCTGCCTGTACCTGTCCTTGGACCTCCACTTGTTTCACAACTCCAGTTTTTGCCATTAAGTGTCCCAAAGGTCTCACAGGTAAAGGTAAGAAACATTTTAGAGGCTCCGTATTCAGTTAAACTTATTTAACACTGCCTAGGTTTTCTGACAGGCAAATGCTCTCTTTCATAAATTCATCCTAGTTTATATAAAAGTCACTGAAAGCTAAAAGTTGTTTATACTTTCCTTCACTTAAGACATTCTTCTTGAGGATGTGTCTAACATTGTGTAACTAGAATCTTGAGACACTGCTTGTATAATTGGAAGAGAAACTGAGAACTCCATATATGGATAAAAAGTTTATTTAGGGGACTTCCCTGGTGGTTCAGTGGTTAAGAATCCACCTGCCAGGGCTTCCCTGGTGGCACAGTGGTTAAGAATCCTCCTGCCAATGCAGGGGACACAGGTTCGAGCCCTGGTCCAGGAAGATCCCACATGCCGTGGAGCCCATGCGCCACAACTACTGAGCCTGTGCTCTAGAGCCTGCGAGCCACAACTACTGAGCCTGCGCACCACAACTACTGAAGCCCGTGTGCCTGGAGCCTGTGCTTCTCAACAAGAGAAGCCACTGCAATGAGAAGCCCGCATACCACAACGAAGAGTAGCCCCCACTTGCCACAACTAGAGAAAAGCCTGCACGCAGCAACAAAGACCCAATGCAGCCAAAAATAAAGTAAATTTAAAAAAAAAAGAAAAAAAAAGAAAAAAAAAGAATCTGCCTGCCAATGCAGGAGACATGGGTTAGAGCCCTGGTCCGGGAAGATCCCACATGCCGCGGAGCAACTAAGCCCATGCGCCACAACTACTGAGCCTGCGCTCTAGAGCCCATGCACCCGTGCGCCTAGAGCCCGTGCTCCGCAACAAGAGAAGCCACTGCAATGAGAAGCCCGTGCACCACAATGAAGAGTAGCCCCCGCTCGCCGCAGCTAGAGAAAAGCCCGCGCGCAGCAACAAAGACCTGACGCAGCCAAACATAAATAAATAAATTTTTAAAAATTTATTTAGGACTCAGATCCCTTTTTATGGTTTGTTTTTTGTATTGGACTTTTCCAGCCTGGTTTGAATGTAGAGGGATGTCTTTGGTAGTTAAGTAGAAATAGTATTTCATAGACTCTTATAATTTTAAGCACTTTCATCTAAATTCTTGACTCTTTTGGTTCACATTTATTTTTGTAGGAGAAATAAGTGTTTTTGTCATTTAGACTCTCAAAGTCAACGGTACTAATTTTTGACAACGAGTACACAGTCTTTGTGAGAGTTCATATATAAAGCCTATATCCTGGTTTCCTAGGCTAAGGACTCTGGATACATGGTTGGGCTTTTCTTTGCCATCCCATTTTCTTTCCTCAACCCTACCATCCCCTGCGTGTGTCTTCTCTTTGGGAATGAGGCGGTCTGAGCTCCTAGGCATTCTCTGTATATGATTTAGTTAGCAGCTGGTGATGTGTTGCTTTTAAGAGATTGGTATATAGTCAGTCATAGTTCATCAACAAACTTTTAATGACTATCATCTCTGGGGATATAAATGAGATAAAATATGGTCCTTGCCCTGAAGAACTCACAGACTTGTAGGGGAAAACATACATGTACTTGACAAATGCCAGATGCATTTAAAATCTGCTGGGGGTATATTTAATCTGATATGGTTGACAGTGCATGGTGGATTCTATATATTAGGTGAAAAAGGCAGGCTACAAAATAATATGTATGTGATATACATATGTATGTATAAACAAAGTTATATATGTATACATAGAAAAAAAGACAAATCTAGAGTCTCTATCACCAAATATAAACAATAATTTATTTCTATCTGGAGAGATAGTAGGTGATTTTCACTGTCTTCATTATAACTTTATAGGCTTTATTTTAAATAGGTATGTGTATTTTGAAATGTGTTTCCAAAATTTTTAAAAGAAGTTTAAAAAATTTATGAAAGTGTTATTTACCTATTTAAAATAAAGCCTATAAAGTTATAAAGAAAACAATGAAAATCACCTACTCTCTCTCCAGCTAGAAATAAATTATTGTTTACATTTGGTGGTAGAGACTCTAGATTTGTCTTTTTTTCTATGTATACATATATAACTTTGTTTATACATACATATGTATATCACATACATACTATTTTGTAGCCTGCTTTTTCACCTAATATATAGAATCCACATAAGCAAGCACTTTAACCAGTGGGGGTCTTTTTATGAATGTGGTGGTTCAAGTTCTAGGAACTATTACAGCCAGCCTATATGTATTCAGCCAACTCACTCCTCTCCTCTTGAGAGAGCTTCTCTGTTCCCTTTAACTATGATATTGAAATCCTTTTGAACTTCCACTGTCTGGTGTGTGAAGGTGTCAGATTCAATTACTCTGAATTTCTGCCAGGGTTTGAATGAGTTATGTGGCAAGTGCAATAAGTGAGAAGCCATGAGCAATATGTTGCCTGGGGACTGGTCTCAGCCCCTTAGTGTATTCAATTAGCATTTACTCACGGTATTAGGATTTTTATAGGACTAATGCTATACCCAGCACCTTTTTGATAACTTTCTGAAATTTTTTTAAAATTTATTTTTGGCTGCTTTGGGTCTTCATTTCTGTGCACGGGCTTTCGCTAGTTGTGGTGAGCGGGGGCTACTCTTTGTTATTGTGCGTGGGCTTCTCAGTAAGGTGGCTTCTCTTGTTGTGGAGCATGGGCTCTAGGCATGCGGTCTTCAGTAGTTGTGGTGCACGGGCTGTAGAGTGCAGGCTCAGTAGTTGTGGCACACGGGCTTAGTTGCTCCGTGGCATGTGGGATCTTCCCGGACCAGGGATTGAACCCGTGTCCCCTGCATTGGCAGGTGGATTCTTAACCACTGCACCACCAGGGAAGCCCCTGAAATTTTTACAACATAGCATTATTTTATCTATCATTCTGTCTGGGACCATTAAAATGAGCATGGTATATGTATTTATTTTATTTTTAATAAAAAAAAATTTTTTGCCACACCATGCAGCTTGCAGGATCTTAGTTCCCCAACCAGGGATCGAACCTGGGCCCCTGGCAGTGAGAGCACCAAGCCCTAACCAGTGGATGCCAGGGAATTCCCATGGTATATGCATTTATAATTTGAATTTTCCTTGCACTGGCATTAGGAACTATAGCTGACCTTTGGAGCAGATGGACAAATTTCAGCTCAACCTATGACTTTAGACTTGTCAGTTACTGGAGTTCCACAACCAGTCTTTCTGTCATTTCTCCTCAGATATTGCTTGCTTCACAAATGACTTCCCAGGATCCAACAGTTGGTCTTCAACTTGAGCCTGACCCTACAAATGGGAATCAGGCATTAACCAAATTACCAAATGCCAATCAAATTCCTAGTTTCTTGTCAGTTAATCACCCTCAAGCTTTGTTGAATCATTCTTTTGCCCAACATGTGAGCAGTGCACAGAATGCTGCTGGTACAGTTCAGCTCCCTTCTAATTCCATTGGGGGGCATTCGGGGGCCCATCACCCTTCACAAAAGATACATTCAGTATCCCAGCCATACTCAGTGATACATCAGGAGTCTATAATTCCCGGTTCTTCCGTGCCACAAAGCCAGACTGTGCATTTGAAGAAGCCTTGTTTCCAAGCCTCTATTCAGCAGTAGCCATTAATTTTACAACCTAAGATTATGGCATCACCACAGAAAAATGTTCAGCAGGATTGTACTCTGAAAATCTGAAACTCATGTTAAGTCAGCAGCAGTCAAGGGGTAGTATTGAAAGTGTGATTCAGTCCCTGGAACAGCCATTTTATTCTGTTCAACACAGTTATTCAGGACCACCTGCAAAACTGCCATCCTTCCCATTGAAGGCTCCTGAGTAGCTGCCCTTTGTGATACTTCCCCAGGAATAAGCTTCTTACCCATCACAGCCACTTACCCAATGAAGGCTCCAGCACAGCCTGTTTATTCACTGCCAGCCCCAGAGCATCCTCTTTACACTGTACAACCACTGATATCACAGCCAACCTATTCTATACATGCTTCTTCTTATCCAGTCCCACCTGTGGCACAGCTCTCTTATTTGGTCCCGGCCTAGGGGCAGCCTGTTTATACAGTGCAACCTCTGGTTCGGTCACCTTTTCCAGACCAGCCAGGATGTATAATCCAAGCAGCTTACCCTGTGCAACCTGTGGAACAGCCTGCTTACCAGGCACTTGAGCATGTCCCTTATTCAGGACACGCTGTTTACACCATCCAGACAACTGAACAGGCAACCTTCATAACCCAGCAAGTATACACAGTAAACCCTTCTGATAGCAGGCAAGTACATATTACAAACTCTGCAGTTCAGGACTTATACTTAGTACCACTTTATGTAGCACAGACTTCTGAGCAACAAGCCTATTTAACACAACCCCAAGGTTCTTCAACCTTGGAACAAAAGACATAAGACATTTAACATTATTTAACATTAACCTTAGATACACAAACACATTCTATTGAGCCTTTATTTTATGTGCAGAATTCAACATTTCCATCCTAAGCAGATGTCAGTTTTGGGTACCAGTAGCTAAAAGCCCAGTCAGCATTACATCTCAGATGGCTGTGGAAGGACAGCTTCAACACCCTGAACAAATGTCCTTCATTCAGCAGGCCTCCTCAAAGGCCCAGATCCAGCCCCCACACTTCTCTGCACAGCTTTCCCAATCACATGTAACACCAAACCAGGTTTCTCACTCAGCTTTCATTCATCATCAGCAGATGACCCATTCATCTCATAGGCAAGCACAGAAAAGCCATCAGTTGTCTACTCAAGAAGGTCCCATAAATCAACAGCAGTCTTTATATAGCCAACATTCTGCTTTCCAGCAGCAGGTACCTCATTCACAGGCAACTAACCACATTCAGCCATTACAGGTATTCCAAAGGCCATTATAAACATGGTCCAGATTACACCTCCTTTGCAAGAACAGTTGCAACTAGCAGCAATGGAACAACAATATGTAATACAGCCTTTAGAGCAGCCTCAAGTGCTTCAGGCATTAGACAGCAGTCAAACCTTTCCCCTGCAAAGAAACCTAGCACAGCACCAGCCAGCATGCATTCAGCAGCAGTCTGCTGTCCAGCCACAGTGGCAGTCATATTCTAGCTTAGCGCTTGTTTGTGGGTCATCAGAAACACAATTACAACACCAGACCCTCATCCAAGCTCTGGGATAGCCCTTACAAATCAGCCATCTTCTTCTGTACATCTGTTGCCACTTAGTATTCCAGTACAGGCTTCTACTGCTTCTCAGAGCATTTCTGTGTTACAGGCACAGCAGTATTTGCAAGGCCAAGAAATTCCAAAGGTAAATCCTCCTGGGGGAAAAATATAGATGATTGTGAATTTTCTATAATGTTCAAGGGTCAAGGAGATACTGAGCTATAGTAGAAATGGCACCAGACTAGAAGTCACAGTCCTTGTTCCTGCCTTTTTTCCTTACTCACTGGGTAGCTTTGATTCGAGTCTTTTTGGAGTTTCCTCATCTGTAAAGTGAAGGGGTAGACTAGATGATGCTGACAAAAATATTTGAGCACCTACTTGGGATATATCAGTGAATAAAAGACAAAAATCCCTTCTGTCATTGAGTTTTGTTGCCTAATGTGGGTAGACTGACATTAACCATAATAGTATAAAAAGTAAATTATGTAATACAGTACAGGGAGATTGGGGGAAATGTGGAGCAGGGTAAGGAGGAAAGTGGGTTGCAATTCTAAATAAGGTGGAGATCAGGGTAGGCCTCATTGAGAAGGTTGACAATTGAGCACACACTTGAAGGAGATGAGAGAGTCCATAGTGCACATTTCAGGCAGAGGGAATAACCAGTGCAAGGGCTTTGAGAGAGAAGTGGTTCTGGCATGTTCGAAGAACAGCAAGAAGGCTTGTTAGTCCTAGTATGTTACAAGCCTATGGCTATCTTATTGTTCTACATTTATAATAAAGCATTTGCCTTCATGAGATGATAATAATGAACACTATTGAGTGATTCTTAGGTGCTAAATACTATTCTAATGGCTTTATGTGTACTATCCTCACAACAACCCTATGAATAGTAGCTGTCATTAGGGGTAACTGAGGTTCAGAGAGGTTAAATAACTTTCCCAGTGTCATACGGGAGGGCCAGGATTTGAACCCAGACTGCCTGGCTGCAGAGGTTGTGTCCTTAATCATTACACCATTCATCCTCTTTGTAAGATAGCTATCCTCCCTGCCAAAATTTGAGAAAAAGAGCATGATGACTTCAGTGAGATATAGTTAACTCAGGGGATTGATTGAATTAATTAAAGGAAGGAACTGAGAATCCAGTTTATTTTTTTCTCTTCTGTTCTGCTTCAGGTATCTCTAAAGACTCTGAATTTATTGAGTTTGGCTAATAAAATGTATGAGGTCCTTAGATAATAGGTGTGCTATGCAGGAAGAGTATTTTAGTGGTGATATTACTATTCCAAACAGCTATGATCTCAAGTATTGTGTTTTATAAAATTCCCTCTTCATCAAGGGCATAAATTATAATGAATTATGATGTGTGCACACTGACTCCTAACAGGAATGATCAAGGATTAATAAAGATCTTTAGAGTTGAAGTTTCTTCAGATGAAGCATTCTATTCCGGGATTTATTTCTTTAGAATAAATTTCTTCACAAGGTATTTCAGAATGGAATGTTCATTTCTGTGGGCAAGTGTTGTATACTTTCCTTTCCTAATTAAAAAAATTTCCCCCAACATTTTTTTTCATTTTTCTATGGCTGAGTAATATTCCATTGTATATCTATACCACATCTTTTATTATTATTATTATTTATTTTTTTTAACATCTTTATTGGAGTATAATTGCTTTACAATGGTGTGTTAGTTTCTGCTTTATAGCAAAGTGAATCAGCTATACATATACACATATCCCCATATCTCCTCCCTCTTGCGTCTCCCTCCCACTCTCCCTATCCCACCCCTCTAGGTGGTCACAAAGCACCGAGCTGATCTCCCTGTGCTATGCGGCTGCTTCCCACTAGCTAGCTATTTTACATTTGGTAGTGTATA
>NC_041234.1:34566006-34572156 GCF_002837175.3 Physeter macrocephalus | reverse complement strand
GAACCATTTTTTTTCTTTTAGATTCCATATATATGTGTTAGCATATGGTATTTGTTTTTCTCTTTCTGACTTACTTCACTCTGTATGACAGACTCTAGGTCCATCCAACTCACTACAAATAACTCAATTTCGTTTCTTTTCATGGCTGAGTAATATTCCATGGTATATATGTGCCACATCTTCTTTATCCATTCATCTGTTGATGGACACTTAGGTTGCTTCCATGTCCTGGCTATTGTAAATAGAGCTGCAGTGAACATCGTG
This sequence comes from Physeter macrocephalus, assembly GCF_002837175.3. Classification (NCBI taxonomy): domain Eukaryota; kingdom Metazoa; phylum Chordata; class Mammalia; order Artiodactyla; family Physeteridae; genus Physeter; species Physeter macrocephalus. Next base: position 34,571,892 of record NC_041234.1, on the reverse strand, counting down.
GTACATGACTTTCTGAATTATGGTTTTCTCAGGGGATATGCCCAGTACTTTCCCCCAACATTTTATTAAGAAAAATTTCAAAGTTACAGAAAAGTTGATAAAAAATAAGTGAACACCCATATACCTACCAACTAGATTCTGCAGTTAACTTTTGCTGTATTTGCTCTATCACATATCTATCCACCCCTTTATCCATTTATTAGTCCGTCTTATTTTTCTGGTCGTTTCAAAATTAAAGTTGCTGACATTAGTATACTTCATCCATTAACACTTAAGCATGCATATCATTGACTAGAACTCAGTATTTGTTTATATTTTTTTTAGTTTAAATTTATGTTCTGTAAAATGCACAGATCATAATTCAGTGAGTTTTGACAAATGCTTACACCTGTGTAACCCAAACCATTATCAAAATATAAAACAGATGTTGGCAAAGGTCTAGATAGTAACTATTTTAGGCTTTGTGGGCTATGTAGTCTCTGTTGCATTTACTCAACTCTGCTATTGCATGCATGAAAACAGCCATAGACAATATGTAAAATATTTGGCATGGCTGTGTTCCAGTACAACTTTATTCACAAAAATGGTTGGCGCACCAGATTTGGCCTGTAGGCTCTAGCTTGCCCACATAATAAAGAATATTGCCATTACTGCAGAAAGTTCCTTCATGCCCCTTCCCAGTCAGTGCCTCCCCCACCCCACCAGAGTTGACCACTGTTGATTTTTTTTCACCATAGATTAATTTATCCTGTTCTATGTTTTTTAAATTTTTATTTGTTTATTTTTGGCTGCATGCTGTACAGCTTGTGGGATCTTAGTTCCCCAACCAGGGATTGAGCCCAGGCCCTTGGCAGTGAAAGCTTGGAGTCCTAACCACTGGACAACCAGGGATAAACAGAGAGAAAGAGAGAGAGAGCAACCACTAAGTAAACTACAGCCCAATATACTCAAAACAGTATAAATAAAACAAGAAGGAATCCTAAAAAATTTGCAAGTAACCCACAGGAAGGCAAGAAAAGAGAAACAGAGGAAAGACAACCATAGGGAAAAAGCAAATACTAAAATGGCGGACTCGGGACTTCCCTGGTGGTCCAGTGGTTATGAATCTGCCTTCCAATGCAGGGGACACAGGTTCGATCCCTGGTCAGGGAACTAAGATCCCACATGCGGCAGGGCAAGTAGAGGGTCCACGCACTCTGGAGCCGGCACACCACAACTAGAGAAGCCCGCACACCACAACGAAAGATCCTGCGTGCCACAACTAAGACCCAACACAACCAAAAATAAAATAAATAAATATTTAAAAAAAATAAAATGGCAGACTTAAGTCCTAAGACTTAAGTGCTATGCTGCTGCTTCCCACCAGCCAACTATTTTACATTTGGTAGTATATATATGTTGTCTTGATCATATTTAAATCTTCTATTTTAGTAGGCACTTGCCCTATTAAGTTTAGCCTGTAGATTCTATCCTACTTTTGCAGGCTGTATGTAGTTCCAATGATAATTTAGTTTTCTGAGCTCTTGTAATGCTATTCTGGTCTGCTTGGTCTTCTGGCTCTGGTTGAGCTCTTGCTGGGTTTCCATCAGTGCTACCTGCAGGAGTGGAAGGTGCTTCTTTGGGCTGCCAAGTGTTAGATTTGGGGAGTGGAGGATACTGGACCCATAGGACAGAAAGCATTTTCCCTGGCCTCTTTCCTGGCCATCTGATGCTGGTACCCTTAATACTCGATCTCTGCCAGTGCCTCTGGGGTACAGAAGTACTTACCTGGACACTGTTTACTGCTGAGTAGAAGGTCAGGAGTTGTGGGGTCTGCATGGCTCTCTGCCACTGGGTAGAGGGCTGAGACATAATGCCCTCAGTTGCCTTCTGCCGTTGGGTGAAGGGTCAGGAGACTCATGGCCTGGATCTTTTTCTGTTGCGTGGTGAAGAACCAGGAGCTTCTTGGGTCTTGAAGGCTCTATACTACCAGTCACCTTCCTCTGTCTCTTCAGTCTTGTAAGAATGTGGGTTTTCTTCTGAGTTTTAGCTGCTGTGGGGCTTGCCCCCAGATGAAAAGCCATAAAAATAGCAAACTCATCCACTATCCTTCCTTTCTTCCAAGTGTTGCCTTCCTACCAGTTTCTACCTGCTTTTGATTGCTGTCTTATGCTTTCAGACAGTTGTTTTTTTACATTTGTCCAGCACTTTTTGTTGATATCTTTGTGTGTGGGGTTTGATCTGATGGGACCATTACCAGAAGTATAACCTCTCTTTCCTAATTTTTTATCACTGCAAAATATCACCTCTCACTTAATTGAGGTAACCACTATATGCCCATCCGTAAACCTCTAAGAGTTGATGACAAAGGGATGGAGTGAATTTCTGATGTTTGGGTTTTTTTATTGCCAAGGCAGAGGGGAGAGGGATCTTCATCCTGGTCAAATAGCAAGCTGTACTTATGTTTTGTGTCTTTCTCCCCAATAAAACTGAAATTCTTTGTGGCAGAGATCTGTACCCAATTTATCTCTGTATTTCTAGCACCTAGCACAGTGTTTGTTACAATAGTTGCTTGTTATATGTTTGTTGAATAATCAATACGAATGACTGTAGATATCTCTATCAGCCTGCTCTCAATGGGAGAGGATTCTTTGTTGATCTTTATCATTCTTGTTGCTTAATCAGGACTTACAAATTGATAATGAACTTGTGTTTGTTGGTGGACAACCTAAGATCTGTTTTCTATTTTCTATATTAATTTTAAAAATTGTGATATTTGAACAAATAAGACTGTGATACATTTCACAATATCCATAGCTGGTTAAATCTACTTTGTCTTCTTTTCAACATTGAAGTATAGTTGATTTACAATATTAGTTTCAGGTGTACAACATAGTGATTCAATATTTTTATAGATTATATTCCGTTTACCAAAGATTTATTCCTATTTCTCCATTTTATTTCCCCATGTATCAATGAACAAGGGTATATAAGAGACAGGAAGTGAATCATGAGTTCAGATATGCCAATTGTGGTTTTGATTGTTTTACCAAATAATATGGAAAACCATTATTCCAATTTTTATCTACTGCTGAGGTTAGCGTTTCTTACCTCTTGTAGTGTAATGTGTTAGTACTAGTGCATTAGTACTTTTGGTGGTTGAGATTGGTTCCTTTTCAGTTGACATTGTGGTCTGATCAAACATCTGTTTAGATAGTTTCAATTTTCAGTTCCTGGAGATAAATATGAAACCTCAGTATTTTGTATGCAGTTTCATCCCTACTCATCACAGTGTTTGAATATCACTTTGATTCTCAACCACAATATTTGCATTATATTTTCTTAAAAATTTTTTTCTACTTACTTTAATTACATAACTAGTATGCCAATATAAATTCCTGGTAAAAAATTTTAAACAATGCAGAGAAGTCTCATTTAACCCCGCCCCTCTCTTTGTCCTTGTCCTTTCTGTTATTAGTTTGGTGTGTGTCATTCTAGATCTTTTTCGGTGTAATTACATGCATAGATATGTACCCTTAGCCCAAATATAGCATTGTTTTCTGGTTTGTTTTATTACTTTAAGCACATAAAAGAGATCCTACCGTATGTGTCACTTTGTAAATTTTTTACTCAGTTATGTGATCTCGAAATATATCTATGTTATTACATGTAGATATACTTGATTTTATTTAATTGCCCCATAGTATTCCATAGTAAGACTACACTGCAGTTTATTTAGCTATTCCTCCTACCACTGGACATTTTGGCTGTTTCCAGTTTTTCACTGTTTTAACTAGTGTTAAAATGAACAAAGTAGATCATGCTAGAGGAGACACTGGGGCAAAATTACTGGACCATAAGTTCTACACATTTTTTACTTTAATATATATTGCCACATTACTTTCCCAAGGGACTGGACCAATTTAAATTCTCATCAGCCAGTGGTACAGTCTTACTGTCAATATTTGATAATACCAGATAATTTTTGCTAGGCTTGTTAAGTGAAAAATAATATATTATTTTAATTTCTATTTCCTTGATTACTAGAAATGTTGAGCATGTCTTCATATGTTTATTTATTTTAAAATTTTTATATTGAAATGATTTTAGACTCATGTAGAGGTTGCCAAAATTGTACAGAGAGTTCCTGCGTACCCTTCTCTCAGCTTTCCTCAATATTAACATCTTATATTACCATAGTACAATCATCAAAACCAGGAAATTGACAATGGTGTGATACTGTTAACTAAACTACAAACCTTGTTTGGATTTCACCAGTTTTCACATGCCCTCACTTATTTTGTGTGTATCTGTAGTTGTATGAATTTATTTCATGTATAGATTTGTATATAACAATCACCACCATCAGGATGCAGAACAGATCCATCACCTAAAAAACTGCTTTGAGCTGTGCATTTATAGTCACACCCTCCCCCTACCTCTAAACCCTGGCAATCACTGATCTGTTCTCCATCACCATCATTTCAAGAATGTTATATAAATAGAATCATACGATATGTAACCTTTTGAGATTAACTTGAGATCCATTTATGTTGTTGCATGTATCAGTAGTTGCTTATTTTTGTTATTGAATAGTATTCAGTTGTATGGTTATACGATAGTTGTTTATGTCTTCATTTGTTTATTGAATACTCATTTTTCTTCTTTGCAAATACCATTTATATTCTTTGCCCATTTGCCTGTTGAGGTCTTCCTCTTTCTTTCTTTGTTTTCTTTATACATTCTGATACTAATCCTTTGTTAAGTGTATTGCAATTACTTTCTACCAGTGTGTCCTAATTAGCTTATAGTGTCCTTTGTGACACAGAAAGTTTTTATTCTTTATAAGGTCAAATGTGTTTTTGGTTTCTTTTTTGTTTTAGATTTTGTGTCTTGCTTAGCAAGGCTCATGAGCATAAAATATTCTGTATTTTCTTCTCATACTTAAAAAAATTTTGTCTTTGTCTAGTTCTGTATTCTGTTTGGATTTTATTTTATTGTGGACTGTGTGAGGTAGAGATCTAATTGTATTTTCTCAAAATGCATAGACATTAGTCCAAACACATTTATTAATAAACAGTCCATCATTTCCATGCTGATCTGAAATGGTGTCTTTATCATATCTGAAGTTATAATATATACTTGAATCGTTTCTCAACTCTTTGTTTTCTTCCTTTGATCTATATCTATTCTTATACAATACTTGTGTTTTGATTAATTTATCTTTTTAATAAGAAGTTTAAAATTATTACATTGATTTCCTCTTAAATAAAATTTATTTAAAATGATTATTAATTTTGAATTGGATAGATTTGTTTGTTAATTTCTATATTTATGGCATTATAATCAGACTATGGCTGTTTTTTGGAATTTGAAGTTTTTGTGCTTTATTTGCTAAAGATTTATATTTTCTATTCTGGGAGGAGCATTCCAAGTTCTTTATATGTTTGTTATGACATGGTTCTTAATTATAATATTCAAATTCAATGTATTCTTACTTTTTTTTTAACATCTTTATTGGAGTATAATTGCTTTACAATGGTGTGTTAGTTTCTGCTTTACAACAAAGTGAATCAGTTATACATATACATATGTTCCCATATCTCTTCCCTCTTGCATCTCCCTCCCTCCCACACTCCCTATCCCACCCCTCTAGGTGGTCACAAACCACCTAGCTGATCTCCCTGTGCCATGCGGCTGCTTCCCACTAACTATCCACCCTACATTTGGTAGTGTATATATGTCCATGCCACTCTCCCACTTCGTGACAGCTTATCCTTCCCCCTCCCCATATCCTCAAGGCCATGCTCTAGTAGGTCTGTGTTTTATGCCCGTCCTACCCCTAGTCTCTTCATGACATTTTTTTTTAGATTCCATATATATGTGTTAGCATACGGTATTTGTTTT
>NC_041234.1:34565427-34565844 GCF_002837175.3 Physeter macrocephalus | reverse complement strand
GTCCCCTGCATCGGCAGGGCTACTCTCAACCACTGCGCCACCAGGGAAGCCCCACATGACTCTTTTAGAATTATGGTTTTCTCAGGGTATATGCCAATAGTGGGATTGCTAGGTCATACAGTAGTTCTATTTGTAGTTTTTAAAGGAACCTCCATACAGTTCTCCAGAGTGGCTGTATCAATTTACATTCCCACCAACAGTGCAAGAGTGTTCACTTTTCTGCACACCCTCTCCAGCATTTATTGTTTCTAGATTTTTTGATGATAGCCATTCTGACCGATGTGAGATGGTATCTCATTGTAGTTTTGATTTGCATTTCTCTAATGATTAGTGATGTTGAGCATTCTTTCAGGTGTTTGTCGGTAATCTGTATATCTTCTTTGGAGAAATGTCTATTTAGGTCTTCTGCCCATTTTT
>NC_041234.1:34561651-34563606 GCF_002837175.3 Physeter macrocephalus | reverse complement strand
TTCTCTCTATGCCTACTTTCTGCAGGGTTTTTATCATAAATGTGTGTTGAATTTTGTCAAAAGCTTTCTCTGCATCTATTGAGATGATCATATGGTTTTTCTCCTTCAGTTTGTTGATATGGTGTATCACGTTGATTGATTTGCATATATTGAAGAATCCTTGCATTCCTGGAATAAACCCCACTTGATCATGGTGTATGATCCTCTTAATGTGCTGCTGGAATATGTTTGCTAGTATTTTGTTCAGGATTTTTGCATCTATGTTCATCAGTGATATTGGCCTGTAGCTTTCTTTCTTTGTGATATCTCTGTCTGATTTTGGTATCAAGGTGATGGTGGCCTCATAGAATGAGTTTGGGAGTGTTCCTCCCTCTGCTATCTGTTGGAAGGGTTTGAGAAGGATAAGTGTTAGCTCTTCTCTAAATGTTTGATAGAATTCGCCTGTGAAGCCATCTGATCCTGGGCTTTTGTTTGTTGGAAGATTTTTAATCATAGTTTCAATCTCAGTGCTTGTGATTGGTCTGTTCATATTTTCTATTTCTTCCTGGTTCAGTCTCAGCAGGTTGTGCATTTCTAAAAATTTGTCCATTTCTTCCAGGTTGTCCATTTTATTGGCATACAGTTGCTTGTAGTAATCTCTCATAATTTTTTTTTGTATTTCTGCAGTGTCAGTTGTTACTTCTTTTTCATTTCTAAATCTATTGATTTGAGTTCTCTCCCTTTTATTCTTGATGAGTCTGGCTAAGCTTTATCAATTTTGTTTATCTTCTCAAAGAACCAGCTTTTAGTTTTATTGATCTTTGCTATCGTTTCCTTCATTTCTTTTTCATTTATTTCAGATCTGATCTTTTTAATTTCTTCTGCTAAATTTGGCGGGTTTTTGTTCTTCTTTCTCTAATTGCTTTAAATGCAAGGTTAGGTTGTTTATTCAAGGTGTTTCCTGTTTCTTAAGGTAGGATTGTATTGCTATAAACTTCCCTCTTAGAACTGCTTTTGCTGCATATCATAGGTTTTGGGTTGTCGTGTCTCCATTGTCATTTGTTTCTAGGTATGTTTTGAATTCCTCTTTGATTTCTTCAGTGATCACTTCATTATTAAGTAGTGTATTGTTTAGCCTCAATGTGTTTGTATTTTTTACAGATCTTTTCCTGTAATTGATATCTTGTCTTATAGCATTGTGGTCAGAAAAGATACTTGGTACGATTTCAATTTTCTTAAATTTACCAACGCTAGATTTGTGACCCGAGATATGATCTATCCTGGAGAATGTTCCATGAGCACTTGAGAAAAATGTGTATTCTGTTGTTTTTGGATGGAATGTCCTATAAATATAAATTAAGTTCATCTTGTTTAATGTATCATTTAAAACTTGTGTTTCCTTATTGATTTTCGTTTTGGATGATCTGTCTATTGTGGAAAGTGGGGTGTTAAAGTCCCCTACTATGATTGTGTTACTGTCGATTTCCCCTTTTATGGCTGTTAGTATTTGCCTTATGTATTGAGGTGCTCCTAGGTCGGGTGCATAAATATTTACAATTGTTATATCTTCTTCATGGATCGATCCCTTGATCATTATGTAGTGTCCTTCTTTGTCTCTTGTAATAGTCTTTATTTTAAAGTCTATTTTGTCTGATATAAGAATTGCTACTCCAGCTTTCTTTTGATTTCCATTTGCATGGAATGTCTTTTTCCATCCCCTCACTTTCCGTCTGTATGTGTCCCTAGGTCTGAAGTGGGTCTCTTGTAGACAGCATATATACGGGTCTTGTTTTTGTATCCATTCAGCCAGTCTGTGTTTATGTGTCTTGGCGTGTTTCTCCTTGGATTTATCCTGTATGGGACTCTCTGTGCTCTCTGGAATTGATTGACTATTTCCTTTCCCGTATTAGGGAAGTTTTCAACTATTATGTCTTCAAATATTTTTCAGTCCCTTTCTTTTTCTCTTCTTCTTCTGG
>NC_041234.1:34557238-34561418 GCF_002837175.3 Physeter macrocephalus | reverse complement strand
AGATGGAGATCTCTGGGAGATTTTCGCCGTTTGATATTACATGGAGCTGGGAGGTCTCTTGTGGACCAGTGTCCTGAATTTGGTTCTCCCACCTCAGAGGCACAGCCCTGAGGCCTGGCTGGAGCAACAAGAGCCTTTAATCCACACGGCTCAGAATAAAAGGGAGAAAAAATAGAAAGAAAGAAATAAAGACAGAGGATAAAATAAAGTAGGATAAAATAAAATAAAGTTATTAAAATAACAAAATTATTATTGAGAAGAAAAGTTTTAAAATGTAAAAAAAAAAAAAAAACAAAAAAAGTGACAGTCGGAACCCTAGGGCAAATGGTGAAAGCAAAGCTATACAGACAAAATCTCACACAGAAGCATACACTTACACACTCACAAAAAAAGAAAAAGGGAAATAATATATATATATCATTGCTCCCAAAGTCCACCTCCTCAATTTGGGATGATTCTTTGTCTATTAGGGTATTCCACAGATGCAAGGTACATCAAGTTGATTGTGGAGCTTTAATCCGCTGCTTCTGAGGCTGCTGATAGAGATTTCCCTTTCTCTTCTTTGTTCACACAGCTCCTGGGGTTTAGCTTTGGATTTAGCTCCGCCTGTGTGTGTAGGTCGCCTGAGGGCGTCTGCTCTTCGCTCAGACAGGACGGGGTTAAATGAGCAGCTGATTTGGGGGCTCTGGCTCACTCAGGCTGGGGGGAAGGAGGGGTACGGATGCAGGGCGAGGCTTCGGCGGCAGAGGCCAGCATGACGTTGCAGCAGCCTGAGGCATACCGTGCATTCTCCCAGGGAAGTTGTCCCTGGATCCCGGGACTCTGGAAGTGGTGGGCTGCACAGGCTCCCGGGAGGAGAAGTGTTAAGAGTGACCTGTGCTCGCACACAGGCTTCTTGGTGGCGGCAGCAGCAGCCTTAGCATCTCATGCCCGTCTCTGGTGTATGCGCTGATAGCCGCGGCTTGCGCCTGTTCCTGGAGCTCCTTTAAGCTGCGCGCTTACTCCCCTCTCCTCGCACAGCAGGAAACAAAGAGGCAAGAAAAAGCCTCTTGCCTCTTCGGCAGGTCCAGACTTTTTCCCGGACTCCCTCCCGGCTTGCCTTGCCTTGGTGCACTAACTCCTTCAGGCTGTGATCACGCCACCAACCCCAGTCCTCTCCCAGCATCTGACCGAAGTCCAAGCCTCAGCTCCCAGCCCCCGCCCATCCCGGCGGGTTAGCAGACAAGCCTCTCGGGCTGGTGAGTGCTGGTCGGCACCGGTCCTCTGTGGGAATCTCTCCGCTTTGCCCTCCGCACACTGTTACTGCGCTCTCCTCCGCGGCTTCGAAGCTCCCCCCGTCCGCCACCCGCAGTCTCCACCCGCGAAGGGGCTTCTAGTGTGTGGAAACCTTTCCTCCTTCACAGCTCCCTCCCACTGGTGTAGGTCCCATCCCTATTCTTTTGTCTCTGTTTATTCTTTTTTCTTTTGCCCTACCCAGGTACGTGGGGAGTTTCTTGCCTTTTGGGAGGTCTGAGGTCTTCTGCCAGCATTCAGTGGGTGTTTTATAGGAGCAGTTCCACGTGTAGATGTATTTCTGATGTATTTGTGGGGAGGAATGTGATCTCCGTGTCTTACTCTTCTGCCATCTTCTCTCCTCTCCCCTGTATTCTTACTTGTTTTGGTCCATTTTTCTTTCACTTTTTGAGAAAAATGTGTTGAAGTATCCTACTGTAATTGGGACTTTCTCCATTTCTTCTTATTGTAGGTCCTTAATGCCTTAATTCTATGTTCTTGTATACTGACTGAATGAACTTTCTTCTGTTTGTTGCCAAAATTCATTTGATGGCAAACCTGACCTGAATTGATGCCTACTGATATATATATTTTTTCTTTTTAAAGCAGGTGCATTCTTTTATATTAAGGATTACAGAATTGGTATGTGTAAGAACTCCCTGTGGAACAAGGTTAATATTGCTAAAATATTTCAATAGTTAATCTGCAGTCTTGACTTAAAATATTTATAATGCAATATTTATATTGAAAAACAATTATAAAAATATTTATAATGCAAAAATATTTATAATACAAGGAAGACCCATATACCCATCACCCAACTTAAGAAATAAAAAAATATCAGTCCATTTGTAGTCTCCTGGAAACCTGTATTTTTTTTACAAGACTTAAAACTTCATGTAAATGGTATCCTAGCATATGCATTCTTCTGCAATTTTTTTAAAAAAAATCAACATTGTTTGTAAGATTAATTAAGCTACCTATTGATATATATAGCTCTAGTTCACTCATTTTCCCTTTCTCCTGTTGATGTACAATTGAGTCCTTTCCATTAATTTGCTTATTCCCACATTCCTGGCCCATTCCTTTGGGGTAGAGTATGTATTATTAATTTTAATGGTTGCTAAATCTGCTCCCATGTTTAGCCTTTTTTTTTCCTCGTTGTTACCTTACATTTAAAAATGAAGGTCTGATTGATCAGCATTGGTAGCTGATTTGAGCTTCCTTTCCTTAATTAAATTGTGTAAACTTTGTGACTTCTAGGTTATTAATGCCTCACCTAACATCTCAAGAATGCCTGCAGTAGCAGTGAAATCTTTTGTAGTCAGCTGTTCTGTGCAGGATGTTTAAAGGGGTGTTCCTGAAGCCTCTCAGGTTCTTCATTTTTAACTACTCACCAAAGAAGATTTCTTCTAAATACATGAATCCTCTACATAATAGAAAAAGAAAAAAATTCTGGTTCAGGATCTAATGCAGGATAATTGGTTGCATTTTATTGTTATGCTTCTTTAATAGTTTCTTCTAATCTGGAACAATTTTTTACTCTGTCTTTCATGACCTTGACGTTTTTGATGAGTATAGGTCAGTTATTTGGTAGAATTTCATTAAAAATGGGTTGGTCTGATGTTTCCCTGTGATTGAATTCAGGTTAATGCATTTGTGGCAGGGATACTGTAACAGTGATGTTGGGTCCTTTTCATTGTATCTTATCAGGAGGCACATGTGTCCATTGTTTTATTATTGGTGATGTTAATTTTGATCACTGGGCTAAGGCAGTATCTACCACGGTTTTCCACTGAGAAGTTATCATTTATTACTTTGTAATTAGGTAATTTTCGGGAAGTTACTTTGAGACTCTATTTATCGTAAGATTTTACTCATGGTTTCAGCAGCCATTGAAGAATTTCTTACCAGTAAAAATCACTACAGTGATTGCTAAATGGTGATTTTTGGATTTTGAATATATTATTTGGATTACAGCTTTCCATTCTTACCCATTTACCTATTAATTCATTTACTTAAATATGACAGTATGGAGTTTAATTTTCTTCTATGGGTTATAATCAAATAGTATCATTATTTTTTAATTTTTTACTCTATTTTTTAAACATTTTGATTGGAGTATATTTGCTTTACAATGGTGTGTTAGTTTCTGCTTTATAACAAAGTGAATCAGTTATACATATACATATGTCCCCATATCTCTTCCCTCTTGCATCTCCCTCCCTCCCACCCTCCATATCCCCGCTCTAGGTGGTCACAAAGAACTGAGCTGATCTCCGTGTGCTAAGTGGCTGCTTCCCACTAGCTATCTATTTTACATTTGGTAGTAGTGTATACATGTCCATGCCACTCTCTCACTTTGTCCCAGCTTACCCGTCCCTCTTCCCATGTCCTCAACTCCAGTCTCTACGTCTGTGTCTTTATTCCTTTCCTGCACCTAGGTTCCTCAGAACCATTTTTTTTTCTTTCTTTAGATTCCATATATATGTGTTAGCATATGGTATTTGTTTTTCTCTTTCTGACTTACTTCACTCTGTGTGACAGACTCTAGGTCCATCCACCTCCCTACAAACAACTCAATTCCGTTTCTTTTTATGGCTGAGTAATATTCCATTGTATATATGTGCCACATCTTCATTTATTTATTTATTTAATTTATTTTTAAAAATATCTTTATTGGAGTATAATTGCTTTACAATGGTGTGTTAGTTTCTGCTTTATAACAAAGTGAATCAGTTATACATATACATATGTCCCCATATCTCTTCCCTCTTGCATCTCCCTCCCTCCCACCCTCCCTATCCCACCCCTCTAGGTGGTCACAAAGCACCGAGCTGATCTCCCTGTGCTATGTGGCTGCTTCCCATTAGCTATCTATTTTACGTTTGGTAGTGTATATATGTCC
>NC_041234.1:34554239-34557109 GCF_002837175.3 Physeter macrocephalus | reverse complement strand
TGCCACTCTCTCACTTCGTCACAGCCTACCCTTCCCCCTCCCTGTATCCTCAAGGCCATGCTCTAGTAGGTCTGTGTTTTACTCCCGTCCTACCCCTAGTCTGTTCACGACATTTTTTTCTTATATTCCATATTTATGTGTTAGCATATGGTATTTGTTTTTCTCCTTCTGACTTACTTCACTCTGTATGACAGACTCCAGGTCTATCCACCTCATTACAAATAACTCAGTTTCATTTCTTTTTATGGCTGAGTAATATTCCATTGTATATATATGCCACATCTTCTTTATCCATTCATCTGTCGATGGACACTTAGATTGCTTCCGTCTCCTGGCTACTGTAGATAGAGGTGCAATGAACATTGTTATACATGCCTCTATTTGAATTATGGTTTTCTCAGGGTATATGCCCAGTAGTGGCATTGCTGGGTCATATGGCAGTTCTACTTTTAGTTTTTTAAGGAACCACCATACTGTTCTCCATAGTGGCTGTATCAATTTACATTCTCACCACCAGTGCAGGCAAGAGGGTTCCGTTTTCTCCACACCCTCTCTAGCATTTATTGTTTGTAGATTGAAAAAGTTATTTTTTAAAGCGTAATCTGTATATCTTCTTTGGAGAAATGTCTATTTAGTTCTTCTGCCCATTTTTGGATTGGGTTGTTTGTTTTTTTGTTATTGAGCTGCAAGAGTTGCTTATAAATTTTGGATATTAATCCTTTGTCAGTTGCTTCATTGGCAGCTATTTTCTCCCATTCTGAGGGTTGTCTTTTGGTCTTGTTTATGGTATCCTTTGCTGTGCAAAGGCTTTTAAGTTTCATTAGGTCCCATTTGTTTATTTTTGTTTTTATTTCCATTTCTCTAGGAGGTGGGTCAAAAAGGATCTTGCTGTGATTTATGTCATAGAGTGTTCTGCCTATGTTTTCCTCCAAGAGTTCTATAGTATCTGGCCTTACATTTAGGTCTTGAATCCATTTTGAGTTTATTTTTGTGTATGGTGTTAGGGAGCATTCTAATTTCATTCTTTTACATGTAGCTGTCCAGTTTTCCCATCACCACTTACTGAAGAGGGGGTCTTTTCTCCACTGTATATTCTTGCCTCCTTTATCAAAGATAAGGTGACCATATGTGTGTGGGTTTATCTCTGGGCTTTCTATCCTGTTCCATTGATCTATATTTCTGTTTATGTGCCAGTACCATACTGTCTTGATTACTGTAGCTTTGTAGTATAGTCTGAAGTCCAGGAGCGTGATTCCTCCCGCCCAATTTTTCTTTCTCAAGATTGCTTTGGCTATTCGGGGTCTTTTGTGTTTCCATGCAAATTGTGAAATTTTTTGTTCTAGTTCTGTGAAAAATGCCATTAGTAGTTTGTTAGGGATTGCCTTGAATCTGTATATTGCTTTGGGTAGTAGTGTCATTTTCACATTGTTGATTCTTCCAATCTAAGAACATGATATATCTCTCCATCTGTTTGTATCATCTTTAATTTCTATCACCAGTGTCTTATAACTTTCTGCATACAGGTGTTATGTCTCCTTAGGTAGGTTTATTCCTAGGCATTTCATTCTTTTTGTTGCAGTGGCAAATGGGAGTGATTCCTTAATTTCTCCTTCAGATTTCATCATTAGTGTATAGGAATGCAAGAGATTTCTGTGCATTAAATTTGTATCCTGCTACGTTACCAAATCATTGATCATCTCTAGTAGTTTTCTGGTAGCATCTTTAGGATTCTCTATGTATAGTATCATGTTATTTGCAAACAGTGACAGCTTTACTTCTTCTTTTCCAGTTTGAATTCCTTTTATTTGTTTTTCTTCTTTGATTGCTGTGGCTAAAACTTCTAAAACTATGTTGAATAATAGTGGTGAGAGTGGACAACCTTGTCTTGTTCCTGACCTTGGAGGAAATGTTTTCAGTTTTTCACCATTGAGAACGTTGTTGGCTGTGGGTTTGTCATATATGGCCTTTATTATGCTGAGGTAAGTTCCCTCTATGCCTATTTTCTGGAGGGTTTTTATCATAAATGGGTGTTGAATTCTGTCAGAAGCTTTTTCAGTGTCTGTTGAGATGATCATATGGTTTTTCTCCTTCAGTTTGTTAATATGGTATATCACGTTGATTTATGTGTGTATACTGAAGAATCCTTGAATTCCTAGGATAAATGCCACTTGATCATGGTGTATGATCCTTTTAATGTGCTGTTGGATTCTGTTTGCTAGCATTTTGTTGAGGATTTTTGCATCTATATTCATCAGTGATATTGGCCTGTAGTTTTCTTTTGTGGTTACATCTTTGTCTGGTTTTGGTATCAGGGTGATGGTGGCCTCATAGAATGATTTTGGGAGTGTTCCTCCCTCTGCTATATTTTGGAAGAGTTTGAGAAGGATAGTGTTAGCTCTTCTCTAAATGTTGACAGAATTCGCCTGTGAAGCCATCTGGTCCTGGGCTTTTGTTTCTCTATCGGGTCCTGGGCTTTTGTTTCTTGGAAGATTTTAAATCACAGTTTCAATTTCAGTGCTTGTGATTGGTCTGTTTATATTTTCTATTTCTTCCTGGTTCTGTCTTGGAAGGTTGTACCTTTCTAAGATTTTGTCCATTTCTTCCAGGTTGTCCCTTGTATTGAAATATAGTTGGTTGTACTAATCTCTCATCATCCTTTTTATTTCTTAAGTGTCAGTTGTTACTTCTCCTTTTGCATTTCTAATTTTATTGATTTGAGTCTTCTCCCTTTTTTCTTGATGAGTCTAGCTAACGGTTTATCAATTTTGTTT
Organism: Physeter macrocephalus; assembly: GCF_002837175.3. Classification (NCBI taxonomy): domain Eukaryota; kingdom Metazoa; phylum Chordata; class Mammalia; order Artiodactyla; family Physeteridae; genus Physeter; species Physeter macrocephalus. Next base: position 34,554,338 of record NC_041234.1, on the reverse strand, counting down.
ATCTTCTCAAAGAACCAGCTTTTAGTTTTATTGATATTTGCTATTGTTTCCTTCATTTCTTTTTCATTTATTTCTGATCTGATCTTTATGATTTCTTTC